>NW_023425553.1:2114797-2323563 GCF_014108245.1 Pipistrellus kuhlii
GTGCTATATTAAACAGTGTTTTGGAAGATAGATTAACTAATAGCTCCAAGCCTCCTAACAATTTAAATGAAAATTACAAAATGTTTGAGACCCTATTTTGGAATATAAAAGGTGTTTGACTTCCAATTTCCATTCTCTGTAGAACAAGAATAGGTCATTCCTTTATTGACATGCATAAAATTCATCACATTTTCTGTTCTGCTGATGCTATAAATTCAATACCAATTCTCCAGCCACATCATTTATGAGCATAAAGTATATCATGTAACCTCAGATCTCTAACAGTGGAAGGATGGATGCTGCTAGAATAATGCTGTTTCCTTTGATGCGACAATTGAGCCTCCATTTCCCTCCCCCTCAGACAAATTCTTCTGCATGTTAGAGCAGTGAGGAATGGTTTTAGTCTTATAACCAAATTAGAGTGAAGACATTGGCCACATAATACACATGCTTCATTTTTTTAAAAAAAAAATTCTGAATCTTGGGCAGCTGTTCTCTTGTGACTACTTTACAGTGTCTAAAAGCAGTTATTGTCCAAAGCTAGAAGAACTTAAGTCTTCTCTGATGAGCATGTGAATGAATGGAGGGAGGTAAACAAAAAATAAAATTAAAAAAGATGAGGTCTGATAGGGGAGCAGCCGGATAAGAAAATCAAAAAAGGAACAGTAATTTAAAGTTTATTCCAGCTATAATGCAGGTTATTCCGACTTTAAGTAGCATCACGTGGCATACTTCTGAGTCCATTCCCGAGATATTCTGTTGTACTTATCTCTGTTTTATAGATCCGTGCAATCTCTGGCACTAGGGGGGTCATCTGGGTTTGGATCACATAGCAGTGAACAAACAGATAAAAGAACTTTAGAAATAGTTAATGCAGGAGACCACTGTGATCTTAGAATATCGAGACAAATGCTGCCATTACTGTTAATATTTTAATTAATTTCTTTATTGATTAAGGTATCACATATTTGTCCTCAACCCCCCCATTCTAATCCCCCACCCCCTCAGACTCATGCCCCCACCCCCCTATTGTCCTTGACCACTGGTTAGGCTCATATGTATGCACACAGGTCCTTTGGTTGATCCCTCCCTTTGAGGTCCAACAGTCTGACCCATGGCTCCTTATCTCTAGGTCTGTTCTTGTTCATCAGTCTATGTTGTTCACCATTTCCCCTAGATGAGTGAGATCATGTCCTACTGGAAATATACTTAAAAGAATAAAAAATGAGGCAAGCAATCATGGTTATGCTGAAAGGCATATGAATCAGTCTGTATGAGTTTCTTTCTGGGCCAACAGTTCTTTTGAGACCCAATTTCAATGTCAAACAGTTCCTTATGTGTACATGTCAGCAATGATATATCAGTTCTGGATGGTGGGCAAAGGATGATAAATTATTGTTGTAAATGCAACCTTAGGTGGTTTGAAGGGGTAGTCTGCAGGAAAATGAATTGTCAAAAAGAATACACCACCTTGATATGGGCTGTCATTAGGTCCTATAATTGTGGCTTGCCAATGAAACATATCATCCCTAACTGAACCTGCAGAACACTGTGCTGAAGGGTCACGGGCAGGGTGTGTGCTCAAAGGTCTGGCCAAAACTCTGGCTCTGCCAGACACAGGCGCTGAGGGGCCGGGGCCTCCCTCTGGCTATGGCCTCGGCCTCCTCCCCATGCGGAAGCTGGGTGCCTTCCGAGCCCTACAGGGCTCACTTGCCCATGCCACCATTCTAATTCTCAATCTCTACTATGAATCCTCCCATAATAAACCATTTTGTGACCCTTAGCACACTTCAAAGGGGATTCCTAGAAATCCAACTATCTGGGATAAACTTCAATGCTAGCAAACCTCAAATATATGCCCTTAGATTGGCTCTATCATCTTGGCCTCAAGATTCTCCCTTTCTGGATTCTAGTTTTTAGTTGCAACAGGGTGCAAAGATACATTCAAATCCTGTCTTTCTTGGCCTAAAAGACTCCTACCACTTATAGGGGTCTGGACATCAGGACCTCCAAATTCTCTCCCATGCACCTCTATCCTTTCTTACCCTCAGTTTCCCCATTTCCAGACCCTATAGGGCTTCAGGGAACGGAAGATGCAGGATAAGGGTATCATTGCCAATATTTTCCCTGAAAAAATAGAGCAATTTGCCCTAGGCAGTTTGGCTCAGTGGATAGTGCATTGGCCTAAGGACCAAAGGGTCCTAGGTTCAATTCTGGTCAAGGGCAAGTACCTCATTTGCAGACTTGATCCCTGTGTGGGAGACAACCAATTGGTGTGTCTCTCACATTGATGTGTCTCTGTCTGTCTCTTCCTCTCCTTTCTATTCTAAAAATCAATGGAAAAAATCCTCAAGTGAGAATTAATTAAAGGAAGCAACCAAAGTTTAAATTGTGAGGAAAGAGCTTGATGAGCTGAAAATATGTTTATAACGTTATCTCTATTCCAAGTGATCTGAGTGTTCCTACTGATATAAGTCCCAGTCCTAGCCTCCCTCTCAGAGGCCCAGCTGTAGGCTGGAGCTGAGACCCTATACTCCATTCCACAACAGCTACCTTCACCCATATTCATTGATTTATAACAACAAAAAAAAAACTTCTAAGTTATCTTAGGGTAAAGATGAAATTTTAAAAATGCAATTACATGATAATTTGAACTGGAATCAGTAAAAACATTATAAATTCGGAGTTAAAGGAACTATTCAAGTCTATCTTCAGGCTAATTTTCATCTTGAACTGTTTTTTTTTTCTTTTAAATAAGAGAAACAAACAAACAAACAAACAAAAAAACACCCCACAACATCACTAAATCTTCAAAAAATTTTCAACAAGCAAGCATGAGGAAAGCAAAATAGACAGTAGATAAAATAACAATCTTTGGCATAGTAAATAAGAAATTTGTTAAAATTTTTAAAATGTTATCTGATAATCATGTGAAATACCACAAAAACAGAGTAGACTCAAATAAATAAAATCAGAAGTGAAAGAGAAGTAACAACTGACACCTCAGAAATACAAAGGATAGCCCAGCTGTTCTGGCTCAGTGGTTGACCTATGAACCAGGAGGACACGGTTCAATTCCCCTCAGAGCACATGGCAGGGTTGCTGGCTGGATCCCCAGTGTGGGGCGTGTAGAAGGCAGCCAATCAAAGATTCTCTCTCATCGCTGTTTCTATCTCTCCCTTCTTCTCTGAGATCAATAAAAATAAAAGAAATACAAAGGCTTGTAAGAAAATATAATACTATGAACAACTATATGTCAAGAAATTGGACAAACTCAGCAAAATGGATAAATTACTAGAAACATACAATCAATCTGAAAATGAATCAGGAAGAATTTAAAAAAAAACACCCTGAATAGGCCAATTATAAATAATTAAATCAAAGCAGTAATAATGATAACAATAATAATAAAATTCCTAGGCAAAAAAAAAGTCTTGGACCAGATGGCTTTACAGGTAAATTTTATCAAACATTCAAGGGAGAAGTAACGCCTATCCTTCTCAAACTATTTGAGAAAATTCAAGGGAAGGGATGACTTCCAAGCTCTTTTTATGAGGCCAGCACTATCCTAATTCCAAAACCAGATGGAGACAATGCAAAGAAAGAAAACTCTGGGGCAATATACCTGATAAACAGATGCTAAAATCCTCAACAATATATTAGTATACTGGATCCAGCAATACACTAAAAAGATCATACATCATGATCCAGTGGGATTTATTCCAGAGATGCAAGGTTAGTACAATATTAACAAATCAATAAATGTGATACATCACATAAACAAAATGAAGGATAAAAATCACATAATCATATCAACAAATGCAGGAAAAGCATTTGATAAAATCAGAACCCATTTATTTATTTTTCATTTTATATATATATATTTTTTTTAATTAAGGTATTATATGTGTACATATTTTACCAATCCCCGCCCCCCTCAAACCCATTTTATGATAAAAAAAAAAAAAACCTCTCAGCAAAGTGAGAACAGAGGGATCATATCTCTACATAAGAAAGGCCATATATGATAAGCCAACAACCAATATCATATTCGATGGGCAAAAACTAAAAGTGTTTCCCTTAAGATCATGAACAAGACAGGATGCCCACTTTTACCACTCTTATTCAACATAGTATTGGAAGAAGTACTAGCCACAGCAATCAGATAATATGAACAAATAAAAAGCATCCAAATGGAAAAGGAGGAAGTAAAACTATCATTATTCACAGATGGCATGATATTGTACATAGAAAACTGAAAACACTCCACCAAAAAAACTTCCAGATCTAATAAATGAATTAAGGATACAAATTATTCAGAAATTGGTGGCATTTTTATATACCAATAATGAACTATCAGAAAGAGAAATTAAGAAAACCATCCCACTTACTATTGCAACAAAAACATAAGGTACCTAGGAATAAATTTAACCAATGAGGTAAAAGACCTGTCATAGGGAAGTTATGAGATATTGAAGAAAGAAATTGAGAAAGACACAATGAAGTGAAAGCATGGATAGGAAAAATTAGCATAATTAAAATGTCTATACTACTCAAAGCAATTTGTAGAATAATTGCAATTTCTATTAAAATACTAATGACATATCTCACAGATCTAGAATAAATAATCCAAAAATGTATATGGAACCAAAAAAGACTCCAAATAGCCTCAACAATCTTGAGAAAGAAGCACAAAGTTGGAGGTATTATACTACCTGATATCAAACTATACTACAAGACCATAGTAATAAAAACAGCATGGTATTGATACAAGTACAGGCATATAGATCAATGAAACAGAATAGATAGCACAGAAATAAACCCATGTTTTTACAGGCAATTAAATTTAACAAAGGAGGCTAGAACATACAATGGGGTAAAGATAGTCTCTTTAACAAATGGTGTTGGGAAAATAGGACAGATACATGCAAAAAAATAAAACTGGACCACCAACTTACACCATACACAAAAATAAACTCAAAATGAATTAAATACTTAAATATAAGTCACAAACCATAAAAATCCTAGCAGAAAACATAAGCAGTATAATTTCAGACATTTCTCATAGCAATATTTTTGCTGACATATCTCCTGAGGCAAGGCAAACAAAAGGAAAAGTAAATAAATGGGACTACATCTAACTAAAAAGCTTTTGCACAGCAAAAGAAACCATTAACAAAATAAAAAGGGTACCCACTAAATGGGAGGTCATATTTGCCAATGACATATCTGATAAGAAGTTAATTTCCAATGTATATAAAGAATTTATACTACTCAACACCAAGACAAACAACCCAATTAAAAATGGGCAATGGGCCAATATAAATACTTCTCCAAAAAGGACATACAGGTGGCCAATAGACATATGAAAAAACCCTCAATGTCACTAATCATCACAGAGATAAAGATTAAAAGCACAATGAGGTACCACCTCACACCTGTCAGAATGGCTATCATCAACAAATGACAAGTGCTGGTGAGGATGCGGAGAAAAAGGAACCCTAGTGCACTGCTGGTGGGAATGCAGACTGGTGCAGCCACTATGGAAAACAGTATGGAGTTTCCTCAAAAAAAATAAAAATCAAACTTCCTTTTTGGTGCAATGATTTCACTTCTGGGAATATGGGTGAAGAAACCCAAAATACTAATTTGAAAGAATATATGCACCCCTATGTTCAATGTAGCATTATTTACAATAGCCAAGAACTGGCAACAATCCAAATACCCATCAGTAGATGAGTAGATTAAAAAAAAAAAGCTGTGGTCCATTTACACAATGGAATACTTCTCCACTGTAAAAATGAAGAAAACCTTACCTTTTGTGACAGCGTGGATGGATCCGGATATTATTTTGCCAAGTGAAATAAGTCAGTCAGAGAAAGATAAATGCCATATGATCTCACTTATATGTGGAATCTAACTAACAAACTGGGGGGAAAAATAGAAACAGAGGCATGGACACATGGAATAGACTGACAGCTGTCAGAGGGGAAGAGGATTGGGGAGCTGGTGAAAAAAAGGCGAGGGGATTAAACAAAAAAAAGTGAAAGCAAACTGCCTGGGTTCATAGTTGGGGTATGTACTTACTAACTGGCTAATTATCAGTTAGTTACCTCTTCTTTCTTAGCCTGTTTCTTCATCTGTAACATAGGTATAATAATACCTCTCTTGAAAGGTCCTTATGAAGATAAACTAAGTTAATACATGTAAAGCACTTAATCAAGGGTCTGGTGCATAATAAGCACTTAACATTGTTACTTCTTTGGACCAGGCACTGTGCTTAGTGTTTTCTGTACATGATGCTATTGAATTGTTATGTTCTGGTGTAACCGCCATCTTACAAAGGGCGCCTCAAAAAAGTCAAATTATGGAGTCGTTTATTAAAGGCTGGCAGCATACGAGGGAGCAGAAACACCCCAGACCACGCAGCCCCGAACAGCTTGCCACTTCTGGCTTATATTGGCAGAATATCACAAAGGTATTGATTACATCTTTGGGTCTGGAACAAGGAACCTGTTTTGCGATTTTACAGAAGTGAAACTGAGGAAGTTAGTTATCTATGAATCACTGAATCAACAGAAACACATTATCTGGGACAGACCACCTGGACAATTTAGAAGAATTGTGCAGTCCAGATTCTGGGATCACTGAGCCAACAGGAATGCACTATCTGTAGCTACAAAGGCAATTTGGGATAATTGAACTGTCTTGGGTCCCAGGAATGTGCTTTGATGACCAGTGAGATCACAATCAATGGGATATTCAAACAGCCATCAATGGAGTATTCAATCATACATAAGTTCCGAAAATCAAAATAACTTTCTATTGTTTTAGCAAACAAATATAATAAGTACAGAACCCAAACAGCAGTTTCTATAATACCTGAGATGACTACTACCATACTTCAGTTACAATGACCTAGATGTCACCTATGGAAGCTGACTACCCCAGAGAGCCCTTCCTACTTGTGCTACAGTTGCTTTTGAGTTTTATTGCCCATCATTTTTTTATTTTTTTAAATGTCTAATTGTGAAGAAGATACACATATAGAAAGATGCACACAAAGTGGTGTATTTCATGATATATATAACAAAGCAAAAAAACTAGCAAACCCATAACCAAGTTGCAAGTTCACCTCATGCTCCGTCTCATAATTTCTATCCTTCCCTCTTCATCTTTTTATTTTTTATTGATTAAGGTATCACATATTTGTCCTCAATCCCCCATTCCAATCCCCCACCCCCATCCCACTTATGCCCCCACCCTGTATTGTCCTTGACCACTGGTTAGGCTCATATGTGTGCATATAAGTCCTTTGGTTGATCTCTCCCTTTTATCCCCACCCTCCCTTTGAGCTTTTATAGCTGAAGAAACTGAGGGTTAGAGAGGTAATTTTGCTCTGATTCCAAAGCCCAGCAACTTCATTTTACTACATCAGAGGAAGAAGAGGAAGAATATAGAAAGGGAGAGCCACTGCTGGGGGAGAGGGGAGAGAGAGTACTACACTGGGTTTTATCTCTAAGAAGGGCCTAAGATACCTTTGGGGCCAATGCAAGGCCAGGCCAGCAGAAGGCGGGGTGGGTGGAGCTGAGCCAAGGGGGAAGGGATAAATGCCAGGTCCTGACCCACAGCATCCACCCAGTCGTTCGTTCGTCCTCAGTGCAGGGCAACAGGTAAGAGTGACCTTCAGCCTGCTGCCCTCTTTCTGTCCACATAAAGGCTGTACATGCTAACTCTCTGGCCTGGCTAGATCCGATTTTGTTTCTTAGAATCTGTCTCTGTCATTTCCTCTTCCCTTCCCCCCATGTATTTTCCTGCTTTTCCCTAGTTTAGCTTTTTTTTAAAAAATCTTTTCCCCCTTGTTTCCTCTCCTTTGTTAGTTTTCAAGGTCACTCATTTCAGTTCATCTCTCTCCGACACACTAGCTTTCTCTTATTTTCCCTTCTTGGTCTGAATGCTATCTGTGTTCTTCCCTCCTCTCTCTCTCTCTCTCTCTCTCTCTCTCTCTCTCTCTCTCTCTCTCTCTCTCTCTTCTATTCTGCTCAGTCTCTGTCTTTCTGTCTCTCTCTTCCTCTACTTCTCTCTCTCCGAGAAAGATGTCCCGATATTTCTTCCAGCAATTCTCCATTTCTCTCTCACTTTGACTCCTTCTCTCTGTTTAGCTGACAGCATAGATCTATGAGTCAGAGCCTAGGAAGACAGAAGGAGGAAGAGAAAACAGGACATGTAGAGATTATGGGATTAATGAATTGGAGAAAGATTTGAAGGACTTGAGAGATGGATAATTAGTAGAAATAAGGGGGAAAGGTGAAAGAAGAATGTTGTGTCACTGAAGGTCAATAGATTTGTTTTCTCACACTAATTCATTGTGAGACCCTCTGAAAATAGAGCTTAGCCTATGATTTCCACGGCTTCTTTTAATTTTGATTCTGTGGTCTTCTAAATTTTTCTGTTTTTAAGAATTCCTGATTTCTGCTTCCTGTTATCTAAAATTCTCTATGATTCTTTCATGGTGGAGAGAGGGTGCTAGGAAGGGAAGTAAAACCTGATGCTTCCAACTCCTGTAGTTAAGTGTCCACATCTACTCCAAACCTAACCTATTCTTACAAAGCAGGCCACAAAGGAGAAAGAGGAGGCAAGGAATGCTACAATTAGTGGTTTCTGGCTCTCTGCTGGGGTAGAGTTGTGGTTGGCTCTTCTGATATCAGGGACTACAGATTGGCTGCTGACCTGAGAGAAGATTTTAAGATACAGGGAAAACCTACTAGTAATGATCTGTCTAGTAATGGCCTGGAATTGCACTATTACGTCTTTGAATAAAAGCATGGTTTTAATAGGAGCCTTGGCAAGGATTGCCACAGAGTGGGTGCATAACTTGTTAAGTGGTGGAATGAATGAATGAGTGAGTGAATGAATGTTCACCAGTGCCTGAAATTTTACTTAAATTAGAAATATGTTCCTTTGGTAAAGGCATTGGTCACATTTCAAATTCAACTATTCCAGAAAGGAGCCTGTTAGTACAGCAGAGGGATTGACCTCGGGAGTTGAGCTCTCAGACAAGAATATATGTAGTAATATTTAAATCACAGATCCGCAGTGGTTAAGTTAGTAGGATCTGGAACCAGATTCCCCAAGCTAAAATATTGGTTCTTCTACTTAACTAACTCTGTGGACTCAGACAGGTTACTTAATTCTTTTGAGCCTCAGTTCCATCATCTTTGAAATAAAGTTGTCGTTAATGTCTACCTTGCAGAGTTACAAGGATTAAATAAATTAATTCATGTGAAGTATTTCCAACAGTTAGTACTTTGAGTGTTTGTCTATTAGAATCTGATGGATTCTATGAAGTTATCTAGTCCACTGTTTGTGGAGAAACTGGGGCCCAGGGAGAGAAAGTACAGGACCCAAATTCACATAGTAAATTGTAACAGAATAAGAATTGGGGTTGAGATAAGAATCAATTTTTGAGACCTGGTCTGATAATACTCATGATATAACTCCCCTTAGCTGTACCTTCACTTTCCCTACATAGAAAATGTAAAAAGCAAAAATAATAGCTAACACTTTTTCAGTGTTTACTATGGAATAGACACTCTTCTATATACTTTATATAGATTATCTTACTGAATCTTCACAACATCACTGTGAAGTAGATTGTCCTTGTTATTATCTACATGTTACAGATATAAGACACACAAAGCAGAGATGTAACTTTGCTAAGGTCCCAGAGCTAGTGAGTGGTAGAACCAGGATGCAAACCCAAATAGTCTGGCTCCAGAGGCTGTGCTTTTAATATCCCAAATCACTAAAAGAGTTCTTTGATTCAATTTTACTCACTCCATTTTCATGACGGGTAGTGGGATGGATTGTAAACAAAATCCAAAGTAAATAGACTGCACAGTTATGGGTCATAAAGATAGGAAGAGTGAGGCAGGACAAATTCCAGGAAAGGAGTAAGAGAACAGAGAAATTAGAACTTAAACTTGAAAGAACTTGGTAGTTCAATGAATTCCAAGAAGTAGTCTATATTTTTCTAAGTCCCTGAGAACAGCATAGCCAAAAAACCCTTAAAGATGATGAGTGTATTGCACTTCTTCCATTTTTATACAAGGGAATGGGAGTAGGCTTTAATTCGCCATCATCCCAAAGCAGGACTTGACTTTGCTTCTGATCTTTGGGGCTCTCCTTACTATTACATATCCCTCTGTTGTTGTCATTACTCTGTGTTGATATTGGAGAATGGCATTTTTAAGAGCCTGAAACCTAGCTATTTGTTTTGCATTCCTCTCCCTGGGTGTCCACCCCTCCTCACCACCAATAGCCAGAGTCAGCCCCAAGCCAGATGCTCAGACGTGATTCTAGAAAGGAGCTCCTCTTCTCTCCCACACCCTGGTCTCATCGGGGAGCGGTCATACCTCAGTGGCGATAAACTCTTGGAGCTTTATCTGGGGTCTGCAGGCTCAGACTTGAGTGCTTTAGCCTTTGCAGGCAGGCAGGCAGGGAAAGGAAAACGCATATCTCCAGATACAAAGTAGTCATTTGGCCCAATTCATTACCTTCCCTATGAGGAAGGCATAAATACCTTACATTTGACAGCTGATGAAAGCTGAGACCAAGAGGGGAAGTGACTTTTTAAGAATGTCCAATAGGGAGTTGGAGAGCTAGAATTGCAATAAGAAAAGCTACCATTTATTGAAAACTATGTGCTAGGCACTGTCTTAAAAGCTTAACATGATGAGTTTCATTTAGCCCTTTAAACACACCTTGACATTTTTCAATTCCAAGGTCCACACACCCTACCCCACCTACTAATCTCTGCTCCTATGACAGACTGTGGGAGTTAGAGGGACAATGCTCTGGAATGAAACAAGGGGGAGAGATTGCTTTGTGAATTAGGGAGCACATGCTTGCTTTGTGAGACCTGGAAGGGAAGGTGTTAACTCAGTAAGAGGTAAAGGATGTTGCCATATGAGAACCGGGCCACGTGCTCCTTCGGTTAACTTGTCCCTTTCAACATAAGACCCTATATCTAATAGCATCGAGGTGCTATTAGATTCCACTTAGTAGTTTTCCTGGTGTGCCAAGGCCTTAGTCTCTCCTATTGTCTTGTCCCATATCTTGTCTCTTGATCCTCTGATGCTGGATATCCAGTTTGCCCTTTTTCTTTTCTTCTTCTTTTTTTTTTTTTAAGATGTTTTATTTATTTTTATTTTTTTATTTTATTGATTTTTTACAGAGAGGAAGGGAGAGAGATAGAGAGCTAGAAACGTCGATGAGAGGAAGGGAGAGAGATAGAGAGCTAGAAATGTCGATGAGAGAGAAACATTGACCAGCTGCCTTCTGCACACCCCCTACTGGGGATGTGCCCGCAACCAATGTACATGCCCCTGACTGGAATCGAACCTGGGACCTTTCAGTCTGCAGACCAATGCTCTACCACTGAGCCAAACCGGTTTCGGCCCTTTTTCTTTTCATCTGTTCCTCCCTCTTTCTCTCCCTAGCTGTCTTTCTCTGTGTATCTCTCAGCCCTCCCTCATACCAACCCCCAACCCACCTTAACCACCTCTGTCTCTATTGTTTTGTCTCTACTCCCTTCTGTCACTCAGTCTCTGTCTCATCTCCCTCAACAAGGCTGAGCTCCTCTTTCCTAAACTCTTCTTAGTTGTTCTCTCCCATCCCCTCAATCTCTGACAGCTTTTCTCCTTTATTTTTGTGCCTGACTCTCTGCCTCTGCTAAATTCTCTCCATTCCTACTCTCAGTTTTCTGAGTCTTTGTATATTCCTCCATGCTCCTTGATCTGTCCTCATTTCTCTCTCTCTCTTTTGTTGTTAACCCCCACCTGAGGATATTTTTCCATTGAAGTTTAGAGAGAGAGTGAAAGGGAGAGGGCGAGACAGAGAAAAACAAAATACATTGATTGGTTGCCTTCTGCACACACCCCGACCAGTGCCGGGGAACCTGTAACTAAGGTACGTGCCCTTGACCAGAAATGAACCCTGGACCCTTCAGTCTGTGGACCTACGCTCTATCCACTGAGCCAAACTGGCTTGGGTTGTCCTCATTTCTCTTTTGTGTTCTTCTGTCTCTGCCTCTACCTCTGCTTTCTCACTCACTAATATCTCTCCTCCTCCTCCTCCTTTTCCTCTCTCTCTCTCTCTCTCTCTCTCTCTCTCTCTCTCTCTCTCTCTCTCTCTCTCTCTGCCCCTCCTCTTTCTCTGAGCTCAGTCTCTTTCCCTATTCTTCTGTATTTCCTATCATCCTCTTGTCCTCTGTTTTTCTGGAGCAGTCCTCTTGTTCTTATCTCTAACCTCCCTTTTCTGTCTGGCTTTTATCTTTTTCTCTCTTACAATTTCTGTGCTTCTAACTCCACTACCATAATGTACATTTGTTGTCTCTCATTTTCCTTCTTTTATCTTTCCTAATTTTTATATTCTCCTGACTCGTCCCCTACTCTCCTCTTTTCTCCATTTGATTCTCTGTTTACTCATTAGTTTACTCCCAAATTCAACAAATATTTATATGTACTTTTTTAAATGATCTTCTCTCTGTCCCCTTTCTCTCCTCTGTCTTAGCTTCCATCTCTTTCATTCACCCATAGACTTGTTCCCCGGGCCCTTTGTGTCTTGCTTTCACCTCCTTCTCGATCTGTATTTTATCTTGTAAAATATAGAAGCAAATCCAAGAACAGCAAAATACCATTCTTGGGGAACCTGGTTTGTAGGGCCTAGGGCCTGCCATTTTGTCCTGTTCCCTGAACATACTTAATCTGGTACCTGTGGCAGAAAATCTCTGGGATGAGGCTCAGAAGCTCTGATCAATGGTATCTCTATGTATTATCAGCTGAATCTTCACTGGACTGAGGCCAATATTTTTAGAAAAATTTTGGTCTTTAGTTGTGATTCAAAGAGTTAGTGGATTATCCACTCCTATCCTAGCCACAGTCACACTTCAATGATACCTCTGCATCACAGAGGGGGTCAGTGGCAAAGTCTGAATCAGAATTCAGGCTTTCTGACCTCCAGTTAGGACTCTTTCCTTCACCTCTTTGCTTAACAGCCAGTTTCCTATTTCTTCCTCTCTGATGCCCTATTGGTACATTTAAACATTGGGGAAATTCTTACCCTGAAAGGACAATAAGGGCAAGCATTTGGGTAGGAAGCTAAAGACAAAGAATCAAACACAAGAAAGACCCTTGGCTTTTGGCGGGGCTTTTATGATGAAACCTCATCTCTTCCGCATCTTCTGCAGGACTTCTGGCTCAAGATGGTGGCAGCAGTCATGTTGCTACAACGCTGTCCTGTGTTTGCCCGGGGTCCCTCGAGCCCCCTGGGCAAGCTGATTAAGGCTCACCAATTCCTTTTTGGTAATGGAGGCTGTCCCATCCTGACCACCCAAGGACCAACCTATTCTCAAATCCACCTTAAGGCAACCAAGGCTGGAGGAGGTAAGAAGAAGCTACTGGAAAATGGGGGAATGTCTGGGCCCTAGACACAAGATACACTGTGCTTCATCTACCTCCCAAGTCGTACAATTCATCATTGCCTAATGATTGGTAGGGTTTATGTGAAAAGAGTTGAGGCAGAATGAGCTGGCCTAAAATGAACTGGGATCTGACTTCTGCCAGCATCTCCAAAGAAACTCAGGCTCATGCCCCTCATACTCTACATACTACATACTCTAGTCACTCTGAATTACTTAAACTTGCCTAGATCAACTCTATTATCTGAAGTTTCTGTGCCTTCACTCCTCTTAAATGATCCTCTTCCACACCCTTTACCAGAGTATCTCATATTTCTCATGGGACACTTAAATTGGGCATCATCTTTTCTGTCAAGCCTGCCTAGACTTCCAGCCTATCCAATTCCAATTCTGTGTCATGTGTCTTCTCTGTTCTAGACTTTCTAGGCTTTCTGAACCCTCCCAGCACTATTTATAATGTGTCTTCAGTGGGTGCCATTCCTACCAGTTTAAGAGCTCTCATCACAGGAATCTAGCACAGGAACCACACTCATCCATCTCTGTGTCTCTACCATAGTGTGAGATGGCACTTTGGGTTATAGTAGGTTTCAGTAATAATTGCTAAATTGAACTTTTGGTTAAAAATGCACTGCCACTTACTCGCTTACCTTTGCATAGACTCTCCATCTTGGTCCAAGAGCCACTGTCCCTTCATGCTGTCAGAACTCCAGGATGGGAAGAGCAAGATTGTGCAGAAGGCGGCCCCAGAAGTCCAGGAGGATGTGAAGACTTTCAAGACAGGTTAGAGTCAAGTTCCATCTCATCAACCTCTACTCCTAATACTTGAACTCACTTCACTATAATCCTGAACTAGGCTACTCCAAGGGCAGCTAATATACATCCCATTATGGGGAGTCCATTCTTTCTAGGGGAACCATGGTAGGCAATAGCTTAGATTATGCAGTGAAATGCACCCTCCTCAATAACACAAATGCACAGGTCCCTGTAACTTTTAGCCATTAGTCTAAAATACCATTCTTGGGGAACATGGTCTGTAGGGCCTATGGCTGCCATTCTGTCCTATTCCATGAATATACTTAATCTGGTACCTGTGGCCTCAAATTCCTTCTCTCTTTAGAGTTCTGCCTCTTCTCTTCCAAGTGGCTAAATGGATCCCAGCAGGCTGGGCTCCCACATATAAGCAATACCACACTGACAATCTGGATTTGCATGAAAGAATAAGTGTTGGAAACAGGTACATACTATCCAAGGTTATGGAGCCCCAGGTCAACCCAAATGGTTCAGATCACTCAAGATAATCACACTTGAGAGATGGTTGCATTGTTGACATCTTTCATAGGCCTTTTGTGAGATCATTAAGGATAACCATTTCAAAATCAAATTTTAATGCCATTCAGAAAAGAAGAGTAAGATACACTGTGCTTCATCTACCTCCCACATGTAAGACCCAGGGTGGCTTGCCCCAGTTACCTCACCTAAGGGAAAGTTCTAGTGGAGAGAAATGTGATTCACATTATGGAAGGTTTCCTGACACAGGAGAATCCACTTGGGGAAATAAATAGGTGCTCACTTTGCAGAACATTTTTTCTTTCTGCAGAGAGCTTACCTACTTCATAAACTTAAATTATCATATTTTTCTTTGACTTAAAAATGACTACACATGCTCTTTGCCTCCCTACCCCCGCATCTTCATGGCCTATATATTCCACACTCCCGTTCAGATCTATCCAGCTCATGGCTTCCACCAGCCTGAGGAATCTATTCTCTAGTCCCCAGGAACCAGAGCAAATTTCAGAGAAAGTCTCATACCTGCTACAGAACTACATGGCTAGTGAATTTGCTGAGGTGGAAATAAAAGAGGTAGCAATATGGAAGGAGTGCTGAAAGGGCTTCGAACACAGCAGTGGAAATGGCAAGCACTTTGAAATCAAAGGGAGTGTGAGTTTAAATTTTAATGCTGGCACTTGCTGGATCTGGATCAGTGGGATTTTAATACCTGCTTCAGTGGAAATGTTTCTAACTTGTTATGAAGCCTCATTAAATGTTGTTTATTCCTATCATTTATTCTCCATCCTTCCCTCAGAAACACCCATCCTTCATAAAGCCTTTTCCCTCTTTTGTATTTGTTTATATTCATTTTCATAATGGAATTTGTTTTGCTATCCTAATATAAAAGGAATATGATTCACTGTAAAATATTTTCCAACAGATACAGTAAAGTATAAAGAAAAAAGTTTAAAACCAGAGCTCCGCAATGCACCATTATTTTTTGCTGTTTTCTTCCAGATATTCTTCTATGACTAAACACACACACACACACACACACACACACACACACACACACACACACAAACCTCTTACCTTCTCCTTCCTCCACGTATGTTTTTATTAGGAATATGATCTTATTCTACCCAAAGTTTGATATTTTGCTTTTTCACTTTACCATATGTCATGGGCATCATTCCATGTCTCTAAACATGGAGCTGCATAATAATTATTAAGGGCCAAGGCAGCCAGTATCCCAAGAGGCAGCCAGTATTCCAGAGGCAGCCAGTATCACGTGGGATAGTCAATATCGCGAGAAGCAGCCAGTGTCGCGAGAGGCAGCCAGTATGCAAGCCGCAGTCAGTATTGTGAGAAGCAGCAGCAGCGGCAGGACAGTCCCAGACAAGCATTTATTTCCATGATAGGTAATAATACTGAGGGGGAAGCACACACAGAAAAAAGGTCAAAATTTGTTCTGTAGCAGTATCATTCAGTTAATCAAGCACCTATATTTCAGGTTATTGTTTCCACCTTGTTATGCAAATTATTTCAATGTATATTGTATGTTGATGTTCCATTCATATAAATGTACCCAGATATAATTTGTAATATTATCTTAGACTTATGAATACGTATACTTGAGATAATTTATCTACTCTGTTGGGTTGCTTCCAATTTTTCCTATTACAAACAGTGGTACAACAAACATCATTGAATGCATCTCTTCATACACATAGGTAAGTATTTCTCTAGGATAGACACTAAGAGGTAGAAATCCTTGGGGTATAAGGGTGTGTACATTTTCAGTATTAATAAATATTGCTTATTAGCCCTTCAAAGTGATGCACCCGTCATCACAGAAAATATTTACATTCTCACGCCATCTCCAGCACTTGATATTATCAAACTTGTAAATCTTTATCAATTTGATAGTGGAAATATGTTTATACAGTTTATTTTTCCCTGATGAAACATCTTTTTCTACATTTCTTGAATTCTCTGTCTATATTCTTTGCCTACTTTTCTACTAGACTAAACATTGTTCATAGTAATGTTTCAATATATAAAAAGAAATTCTGGATATTGATAATTTTTGTCAAATGTGCTACAAAGTTTTTGATGGTATGTCAGTCTGTGCATTTAATTAACTTTTTAATATATACTTTTATTGATTTCAGAGAAGAAGGAGAGGGAGAGAGAGATAGAAACATCAATGATGAGAGAGAATCATCTATTGGCTGCCTCTTGCATGCCCCTCACTGGGGATCAAGCCCACAACCTGTGCATGTACTCTGACTTAGAATCAAACATTGACCTCCTGGTTCACAGATGGATGCTCAATCACTGATTCATGGGCACATTTTTAAAACTTTTGATACATATTTCTAAACATCTTTGCAGCAAAAATGTTATCGGTGTACACACCCCTACATCATGAATTACCATTGGCAACAATCATGATTTCTATTTCATGTATAGAGTTCTAGAGTTTAACAAGCCCTTTGATATATGTTATTTCAAATTATTCTGAAAATATGATTGCCCCATTGTGTATTAGTAGTGGTCACTTACTGGTAGGCCACTTACTTGCTGTATGACCTTGATCAAGTTACCTAACCTCTCTGTGCCTTGGTTTCCTCATTTGTAAAATGAAGATACTATTAGAACTTTCCACATGAGGGTGTTGTGAGAAATAAATAAAATAATAGCTATAAAGTTCATAAGGCAGAGCATTACAAATAATAGGCAGTCATTAGATATTGGCTATAATAATATAATCAAATAGTTATTATTATTATTACCACTACTACTATTACTTTACTCATAATAATATGTGCCAGGTATTAGTTTAGGTGTATTCTGTGTGTAATCAGATGATCCCAATTTTTCAAGAAAGTATTATTAGCCTCATTCTACACATGAAGTAATTGAAACTAAGAGAGAGAATTCATGACTTTCTCAAGGTCCCAAAAGTAGGAAGTGGCAAAGTAATTACTTGATGTAGATCTGTCAATACTCTTTCCACTGATACTGGAAGTAGTGATTCCAGTGAGGCTTCTACACTAACCACAGGGGAAGAAAGCCTGGGTGAATGTATGAATAAATTACTGATTGAATGAGTAAGCAAAAGAATGGTTGAATTAAGTAGTGGAGAGTTCATGTGGTCCAGTAAGTTAATGACTGATCAAACAAATGAATAAATGGAAAGAAAACTAGAGAAGGCAAAATGAACTGTATACATAAAATACAGACTTGCCAGGAAGTGATTTTAAATGAATTCTTTTCATCCCCATCTCTACTCCTGCAGGAAACCATGTCTTTGGTTATGACCAGTTTTTCAGGGACAAGATCATGGAGAAGAAGCGGGACCACACCTATCGTGTGTTCAAGACTGTGAACCGCTGGGCTGATGCTTACCCCTTTGCCCAACACTTCTCTGAAGCATCTGTGCCCTCAAAGGATGTGTCTGTCTGGTGCAGTAATGACTACCTGGGCATGAGTCGGCACCCTCGGGTCTTGCAAGCTACACAGTGAGTAGTAGGGTCTGGGCCATGAGCTGTGTGGACAATCCAGAGAAGAGCCAAAGCCACACATGGAAAGAAAAGGCAGAGCTGGAAGTCAAAACCTGGGTTCCACCCACCACCTCTGTTGTACAGGGACTTCCAGCCTATATAATCCTCAAATAGGAACTACCGTAAATCAGTCAACAAACCATGTTTTGTAAACTCTTGAATATACAGTGGTATTGAGGAGAGGATGGAAGAACAAGCAAGCCCACTCTCCATGAGTTCTCATTCTGGCTGCAGAATGAGTATTGACAGAGATGGTGTATAACCTCTTCTAGAAAGTCTTCCAAGCTTCTCAAGCGCAACCTAGATTCTCCCTCCATACCTGAGTGCCTTCAGCCTGAGAAGGAGGTTCCAAGTCTTCCCAGCATCCCCAACCTGCCCTAAGAGTACTTAGTCACTTAGGTCACAGCTCACACAGGATCACTGTCATCATTGACCCCATCAATGGGTGGAATACATGAGAAACCTACTCAGTTCCTCAGTGTCTGTCAAGGGTTTCTTCTCCTTGCCTCCCCTCTTTTTCCTGACTAGGGAGACCCTGCAGCGTCATGGAGTTGGAGCTGGTGGCACCCGCAACATCTCCGGTACCAGTAAGTTTCATGTGGAGCTAGAGCAGGAGCTGGCTGAGCTGCACCAGAAGGACTCGGCCCTTCTCTTCTCTTCCTGCTTTGTGGCCAATGACTCTACTCTCTTCACCTTGGCCAAGATCCTGCCAGGTAAGCCTAGGGCCTAAGCTTTATACAGCGTACAGTCTAACTGTTTTCATTACTCTTTCCCTCTATTCTGAGTTCACTTGCTCACATTGTCCTTCCTTCTTACCCACCTCGCATATCCTCAATGCTGGATGACTACAGTCCTCCCCTTTCCTCTCTTACATACATAGGCTGAAGATCTCTACTAAGGAACACAGCCTAACTTCACAGAAGAGTAACACAATAAATTTGTCACCCCCAACTCGACTTGGCTCTTCACACTCATAAACAATACTTTTATGTCCCCACATCCAATTTTTAAAACTTTCTTCCCTCATCTAAAACCTATGACTACTTTCTCCTTCACTCTTAACCAATTACCTCACATTTTACATCACATGCATGCACACACACACACACACACACACACACACACACACACACAAATCACCAGACAGGGATTCCTTTCACTTACAGCCACCAAATCTACAAATTTTTCTAATTGTTCATTGATTCTTTTTTCATTCTTCCCTTTTACAATTTGAAAGTACATCTTTTCTTCTGCCTAAAGTCAATCCCTTCCCTTATACATGGGATCCCATCTGGATCCCACCTTCCCACTCTCTAGTCAATAACATCCCACCTCCCCTCTCTCCCACTCTTTAGCTAAAAATATCCTCAGCTCATCTGGCTGTCATCCTTCCATCATAGCTCCAACCCTGGATGAATATAACTCTCCACCTTCTCTCTCAATCCTGGGCTTATATAATTGCTCTGGCGGGAGCCACTAAAAATTTATGGTTCCCAACTTCTATCAGCTTGTCTATGCTCTCTGGTAATCTTGTTTCCATGGCCAGTTCTCCAAGTCTCCAGGGTAGCTTTGCCAATTCCCATTCTCCTCAGCCCTCCTAGACTTACCCCTCACTCTCACCCACATGATTGAACATCCTCACATGTCCTTTCCTCATTCCTTCTCTCCTATCACGGTGGAAAAGGTGCCCTTTTTCTTGTTGACAAATCTTGCTGCTAGTGCTCTCTGTCCCATTTCCCAGTACTTCCTCAGGAACTTCGATCTATAAGTTTCCTCTCCCCTGTATCTTCAGCCTCTTCCTTTCTTTAGTCATACTGAAGTCTTTTGCATCTTACAAAAACATTTCCCCTCATTATGCTCAAGCTATTGCCCCCATCTCTCTTTTTATAACTGGCAAACTGCTTGAGAGCAGTCTTCATACTTGCTAGCTACTTCCTCACTTCCTGCTGATTCTTTGACACACTATAAACATCACCACTGCTTCTCTGAAATTTATTCTGAGGTCACAGATAACTAACTCCAACTAAATTTAATATCCTTGGAAATTTTTTCAGTGAACCCCCTCCTCAACCATTACAATTCAACTTTTTTTCCGTTTCCACTGCAACCATCTTAGCCTAGACCAATACAATTTCTTTTTTAAAAATATATTTTTATTGATTTTAGAGAGGAAGAGAGAGATAAAAACATCAGTGATGAGAGGGCATCATTGATTGG
Source organism: Pipistrellus kuhlii (assembly GCF_014108245.1). NCBI lineage: Eukaryota > Metazoa > Chordata > Mammalia > Chiroptera > Vespertilionidae > Pipistrellus > Pipistrellus kuhlii. The sequence continues at coordinate 2,135,333 of NW_023425553.1, forward strand.
CTGCCTCCTGTACGTTGGACTGAGCCCACAACCCAGGCATGTGCTTTTGACTAGAATCAAACCTGGGACCCTTGGGTCCGCAGACTGATGCTCTATCCACTGAGCCAAACCGGTTAAGGCCAATATAATTTATTGATTTCACATTTGCCCTCCTGCAATCTATTCTTCACATCAGGAAGAATGATATTTTTTTTAAATGCATACATATTTTTGTTACTCCCCTGCCCCAAACCCTTCAATATTTCCTCATTGCCCTTAGGACTAATTCCAAATTCTTTTTTTTTTTAATATTTTTTATTGATTTCAGAGAGGAAGGAAGAAGGAAAGATAGAAGCATCACTGATGAGAGAGAATCATCAATTGACTGCCTCTTGCACACCCCACACTGGGTATCAAGCCCACAACTTGGGCATGTGCCCTGACCAGGAGTCAAACAGTGACCTCCAGGTTCATAGGTTGATGTTCAAGCACTGATCAAGCCGGCTGGGTCCAATTTCAAATTCTTTATCATGGCTTCTAAAGCTCCAAATAATCTGGCCTCTACCTACCTCTTATGCCTCATCTTTTTATACCCCCTTTTTTTCATTCTTTCATTTGGCAATATATTCACACACATATATTAGTTATGCTTATTCACCCATTTATTCAAAAAGTGCTTATTTATCAACTACTGTGTACTTAGCCTTATATTGGGTATCAGAAAGAGATAGATAAAAATATGTGGTTCCTTATCAATTGTCGGGGAAATCTGACAAAAACTCGCCCCTGTGCACAAAGATGCACGTTCAAAAATGTTCACTGCAAAGTTGCTTCGAAGAGTGAAAATTTGGAAACTCTAAAATATCCACTGGTGTGGGAGTGGTGAAGTGGGTTATGGTGCACCCATTACTCAGGATAGATGCAATTGTAAAAACGAGGTAGACTTGTATTTACTGATATGGATATCACCAAGATATACAGGCCTATTGCCAAGTAAAAAGAAAGAAGTCACTGAACAATGGAAACTTTCCATTTAGATCGCCACAGACATAAGTGAAGATGCACAATTTGTAAACTGAGGCAAAGGTAACTTTCTGAAAGGACCATGTGGGAACGTAACAGTGTTTCCCTCTTGCACACAGGGAGTGAGGGTCCTCTCCGCTTTCCACTCTATTTCCATGTTGATAGAATTGTTTATAACTAGGGTGAATTTCCTTGTTCCCTGTGTAATGAAAAGAAAAATAATAAATGCTACTTTAATTAAAAAAAAAAAAGATGTGACTCCTGCTCTTAAGTAACTTCCAGTCTACTTGTCCTTCATGGTAGGTTCACCAGAAAGTCATGCAGGGTCTTCAGTGGGAGGAAAGGGTTGGCCCTCTGTCCCTGCCATATTGTTCCTGAGGATCAAGTACAGAAACTTAAGAATTATGCATGTGGTTCCTCAGGGTGTGAGATTTACTCAGATGCAGGCAATCATGCTTCAATGATCCAAGGAATCCGCAACAGTGGAGCGGCCAAGTTTGTCTTCAGACACAATGACCCTGACCACCTGGAGAAACTTCTGAAGAAGTCCAACCCCGAGACACCCAAAATCGTGGCCTTTGAGACTGTTCACTCCATGGATGGTATGTACATGTGTAAATGTATGTTCACTAACCTTGGTCTCACAGAAACCATGGTAATAATGATAACAGCTAACATTTACAGAGTGCTCATTACATGCCAAGCAAAACTATTAGCATTTTATGTATATTTAATGGACTGAATATTCACAATTTTATGGGGTAAGTGTAATGATTCTTTCTATTCATTTACACGAGGAAAGGGAGACACAAACTAATGAAGTAACTTGCTTAAGATCACACAACCAGTAAATGCCAAAAGATTGAGGCAGCTATTATAGTGATCTTATGGATTAAGAAATTAAAGTTCATAGGCAGCTTCCAATTTATCTTGATTCTAATATGATTCTAATTCCTTCATACAAGGGCTCCCTCCGTGATAAATTATGTATAAATCGATTATATCAATGTCTGGTTTCTGCGATGGAAAATTTTACAAATTATTGCCTGAACATTGTCTTCAAGGTTCAGGATGAAGCATTGGAGTCAAAACAGGTTTTGAAATCAGACAGATCTGGGTTTAAATTCTGGGAACTTACTGGCTTTGTGACCTTGGATAACTCTAACTCTCTGAACCTAAGTTTCCCCCAAGGTAAAATATCTAGTTGTAAGAATTAGAGATAATGAAAGTCATCCTATTTATTATGATCTAAGTAGAAAAAATGACCTTTTCCCTGCTGTCTCTTCCTCCCCAATCTGAAACAATGCTCAAATCATTTTATTGCTGCCCCCTTTGAGCAGAAATCATGTATTTTAGACATCACCTTCTGGATTTATCAAAGGGAAGAGGCCCTCACTTCATTTCAATTTGTCAGTTTTCCAACTAAAACAAAGAACAGTTCCTGATATAGCGAACATACATTCCATCAGCATCATGTAATGGTAATGCACAGGCCGTGAAACCAGACTATTCATTTTGAAAACTCAGCATGACAAGTTACTTAACTTGAGCAAGTTTCTTAATTGCTGTGTCTCAGTTGCCTTATTTGAAAAATAGAGGTGATAATAGAGTAGCTGTGAGAATTAAATGAGTTGACATATGCACAGAACTTATTGTGCCCATTCCCACATTTCTACAGCTAGCAATAAAATAAAAACATCCTATGATTATATTCTTACTACTGAGACTAATTTAGTTCATGATTTCTCTGGTGGAAACCATGTTAGGACCATCCTACTTCCTTACATTCCCAAGTGAATAGTTCCTTTATAAAACAATTTTAAATTCTCACCCCGGGACATTTTTTTCTATTGACTTTTAGAGAGAATAGGAGGGAGAGATAGAAGGAGAGAGAGAGAGAGAGAGAGAGAGAGAGAGAGAGAGAGAGAGAGAGAGAGAGAGAGAGAGAGAGAGAGAGAGAGAGAGAGAGGAGAGAGAGAGAGAAACTGACATAAGAGAGAGACGTCGATTGGTTGCCCTCCAGCAAAAGCCCGGACCAGGGACAGGAATGAATCTGCAACCTAGGTACATCCCTTGACCGGGAATTGAACCTGAGACCTTTTGGTCTGTGGGCCAATGCTCTGACCACTGAGCAAAACCAACCAGGGATGGTTCCTTATTTTTTTATGGAAACTCTGCCTAAACTGTCTATCCTATGGCAGAATTTCTCTCATTGAAATGATGCTTGAGCTATCTATCATACTACCCCATTTGTTTGGGGCTCCATCTCCTGTGGTTGTTCCCACCAGTTGCTCACATTCTTTAATCCTGGTCTGGAGTCCCTGTTCCCGTGAACAAGTTTCTTCTGTATTTCGATTTCTCTGCACCTGAGTAATTTCCAGGGATGGTAAAGGTGTGGATTCTTGTGTATGCGGAGTCTGCATATGGGATTCATAGCCACTGGAAGCCTTACAAAAACTATAAGCATATAAGATGTCTAGAATAACATAGATAATCTGTATGGAAATGAATAGGAACCTACAGATCACTTCTAATTCACCTTCAATTCAATAGATTGAGATTAAGCCTGTGTGGGGGAGGTGCCCTCATATAACATTGACAGAGATGAGAAATATGCTGTCATGGAGACACAGGGAATACAGAGACAGAGGCACCAAAAACCACCACCACCACCACCACCACCACCACACACACACACACAGAGAGAGAGAGAGAGAGAGAGAGAGAGAGAGAGAGAGAGAGAGAGAGAGAGAGAGAGAGAGAGAAAGAAAGAAACACAATGCAAAAGTGAAGGAGAGAGGGAGAGAAGCAGAGACACAGAGAGGAAAGAATGGGAGGGGAGAGAGAAAAATATAGCAGAGCCATAAAAATAGAGATATAGAAACAAAGATGGAAATGTCACAAAAAGAGAGATAGTGACAGAAAGCCAGACAGATCAAAATAGGGAGAACCAGTGAAGGATAAATATATTGCCAGGGCTGCCAACAGCACCTGGCTGAGGGGATGAGTGATATCTCAAATCAGAATGACATTAACCTGGAGCAAAAGGTGACATTTTTTTCAATTTATTTAAACAAAGGTATCACAAAGGCAAGTGCCAATCCAAAATGGAAATACACAGATTGGGGGGGGAGGGGCGTGGAAAGAAGCATAGAGAGGCTAGGAAATGACATAAATAAGAGAACATCTATTGGCAAAATGAAGCAAAAATAGGAATGAGATGCAAACCTTGATCATAGCCTAGAGAACACACACGGAGGGGAAGGAGACGCTCAGCCAGCATGGCTCAGTGTTTGAGCATTGACCTATGAACCAGGAGGTCACAGTGCGATTCCCATGCCCGGGTTGGGACTCGATCCCTAGCTGGGGTGTGCAAGAGGCAGCTGGTCAATGATTCTCTCTCAGCATTGAATCATTGATATTTATCTCTCGCTTTCCCTTCCTCTCTGAAATAAATTTTAAAATATATTTTTAAAAGGGGGAGGGGAGGGGGAAGGGGAGGCGGAGAGAGAGGGAGAGGGAGAAAGAACACACACCAGCTTGGGCAGGAGTGAGGGGAAGGCAGTCATTACACACACAGAGGTCTGAAATAGTCCTCAAGTAGTTGTGTCCCAATTCCACACTGGAGATGGATTTGGGGAAGAATTATGATCTACCTCTATTCCTTGGCTTTGCTCAGGTGCCATCTGTCCCCTCGAGGAGTTGTGTGATGTGGCCCACCAGTATGGAGCTCTGACCTTTGTGGATGAGGTTCATGCTGTGGGACTGTATGGTTCCCACGGTGCTGGGATTGGGGAACGTGATGGAATCATGCACAAGATTGACATCATTTCTGGAACTCTTGGTGAGTGAGTGCCTTGGACTTCCCTGACATATAATCCAGAAAGGAGGCCCCTGTAAGATCCTTTTCTCCCTCTCCCTCCCCAAAGTTGTAGAAACTATTTGGGTAGAATTCACAGCCTAGACCACATGTGTCAAACACAAGGCCCGCGGGCCAAATCCGTCCCGCCAGGCCTTGCAATGTGGCCCGCACCGCGCTGTCATCACTGCACTCCGCTGCGTTTCCATCACAATGACAGTTTATGACTGTTCAGTAAACCATTCGGCCCGCTATTTAGGCTGGATTTTAGATTTTGGCCCCTTCTCTGATTGAGTTCGACACCCCTAGCCTAGACCGTGGAACTCCTGAATTCCCTACTTCCACTCCCTCCTCACTATAGAGTTGCTTAAAAAAAAAAATCTGGGTATTGTGTTGTGTTTTTTTGGTTTTTGGTTTTTGTTTTTGTTTTTTAGAAGACACCTGAGCTAGGCCAAATAGCCAAGTTCCCCTCAGTAAGTGGAGAGTTGTGGTTCTAATATTCTTTCCCATCCCAGCTCCAAGCTTCATCTGAGCTCCACCTTTGGGCCTAAACAGCTCGAGATCCCCACCCACCTCCTGCCTATCTAGTCATTGCATATGGCAGGCCTTGAAAGTCCTATCTCCAAGCAGCAGAATTATTCGCTCTTGCTGATAATGATTCTCCTGACACAAGCAGAAGAAATGAGCAGAGGTCTGGAAAGGGAGTCTGGAGCTCCAGCTTCTGCTGCACCTCCTTGTGTTAGCTGGGGTTGATCCTATTCTTTTGAGGAATGAAAATGGGGTCTGTGCATATCTTCCTCCTCCCTGTCTCCAGGCAAGGCCTTTGGCTGTGTGGGCGGCTACATCGCCGGCACCCGTGACTTGGTGGACATGGTGCGCTCCTATGCTGCCGGCTTCATCTTCACCACCTCACTGCCTCCCATGGTGCTCTCTGGGGCTCTGGAATCTGTGCGGCTCCTCAAGGGAGAGGAGGGCCAAGCACTGAGGCGGGCCCACCAGCGCAATGTCAAGCACATGCGCCAGCTACTCATGGACAGGGGCCTTCCTGTTATCCCCTGTCCCAGCCACATCATTCCCATCCGGGTGAGAGCCCCATGCTTCCCATCACCCTCTCCTCCTCTCCTGGGAGCCTTCCCACACCCAGCAAACTTGACACCTGCTCCTGTCTCCTGTCATCAACTCTTTGCTTTCCTGTCAACCATTTTTGAAAAGTTATCAGTCGTTCTGGATTAACCAGTCTTTTTTTTTTCTTTACTTACTTTCTTTGTTTTCTTTTCTTTTCTTTTTTTTTTTTCATTAGCCATCCTTATCAGACTCTTCTGACCCTCACAATATTGAGTATCCATGACCTATGTATAATTCAGTGTTTTTCGGACTATGCATAAAGACCATTAGTGGGCCATAACATCACCTTCATAGGTTATGATGAGAATCTTTCTTGAACATCCAGCCTCTTAAAGAGACCGCTTCTTAAGGAGCCTATAAACTATGCATGATTAAAATGCTTGTATTTTATTAAGGAATGGCCTTTGTCTTAACTCACCACATCTATGGTATGGTGACTATAAATATAGTTGCTTACAAAAAAAAAAAATAACAGCAAAGAACATGTACATCATATAGTAAGAGTTTCATTTTATGGGCAATTTGTTTCAGTTTTGCTATGACTATGTGCACATGCATATACATATGTGTATGTGTATAGCATGATCATGAAATATATTTCTTATTGAGAATTAAAGTCAGAAAATATAAAATCAAAAGCCATGGGATTAGCTGCTGTTTTTATGTTTTTATTTGTCTTGTTTTATTTATTTATTTTTCTAGCAGCTATTTTGGATCCTCAACTATGTTTGAGTATTTACTGCCTTGAAAAATTAACTGTGACTTCTTTATTACTATTGTTTATCATTGACAAAGTTATAGATGTCTCCCCTTTCTTCCTCTTTGCCCCCCTCCACCCAGCCCCTATCCCACCCCAGGCCTTTACTACACTATTATCTGTATCCATAGACTATACATATATGTATACATGTTCTTCTTTCTCAAATAACATCAATTTGTGTGTCGGTAAGTAGGGAAGCAGGGAAGATACTTTTATGTGACTATTGAAAGAAATAGTCATTGCTCCTTGGACCAACCCAACATTCCCTTGAAATATTGCTTTTGTAAATAACTGTTGTTGTTTTTTAATGAACCCAGTGGCAGCATCCCAGATGGGGGGTGCTTAAGGGATTTTCCTTCTTATCCAGAACCACCCAAATTAGCATACTAGCTAAGTAAAACCTGTGTGCTTGGTCTGCACACAGTTTTAAGACAAGGTTCCTAGCCCCACTTACACCCACTCCTTAAAATTCGATTGGTGCCTCTGAGTAACTCCTTGATAGAGATATTCTGGAGCTGCCACTGATTAAGGCCTTTATGAAAAAAATATGTTTAGAAATTCAGTGTTGTTCCTTCATCTGGTTCCCTCCACCTGCGATAGCGGGGTGAGGGTCACAGATATTGACAGGCTTTTCTCCTGAGCCCAGGTGGGTGATGCCGCGCTGAACAGCAAGATCTGCGATCTCCTGCTCTCCAAGCACAGCATCTATGTGCAGGCCATCAACTACCCAACTGTCCCCCGGGGGGAGGAGCTGCTGCGCCTGGCACCCTCCCCCCATCACAGCCCTCAGATGATGGAAGACTTTGTGGGTAAGACTTCAACATGGTTGCCTGTAGCACTCTCCCTCCTTTCAGCCCCAGGATCTGAAGAAGTTGAGTGAATGGATGCCATTCATTTTTAAAAGACATTTCTGAAAATCTATTGTGTGCCAGACTCTACAAGAGAGCCATACATGGATTTTTAAAAAGTCCCTAGACTTGTAGGGCTCCAGTTTGCTTGAGGAGGCCATAGCAGATACAATGACTTCAAGGGTTCAACAAAGACAGTACATGTGGAAGGTGTGTGTGCAGAAAGGAGAGCCCTGGCCCAACATATGGGATTCAAGACAGACTTCCTAGTGGAGATGACACCTGAACTGATTCTTTCAAGGTGAATGGTCTTGAACCAAGAGAATAAACAGGGTGTGGAAGGGTATTCCTAGCAGAGGGAAAAACATAAAGGGAAGGAAGAGAGGATAAAAAGCAGCCTTAGATATATCAAGAATAAGCAGGTGCCCAACCAGTGTGGCTAAGTGGTTGGGTGTCGACCTCTGAACCAGGTCACAGTTCAATTCCCGGTCAGAGCACATGCCTAGGTTGTGGGCTTGATCCTCAATGGGGGCCATGAAGGAGGCAGTCAATCAATGATTCTCTCTCATTATGGATGTTTCTATCTCTCCCTCTCCAAAATCAATTTTAAAATATTTTTTTAAAAGAATAAGCAGGTGTTAGAGGAATGCAGGATAGTAGGAATGGTGTGGGGGAGAGGAGTGTCAAAAAGACAATACAAAATAAGGACTGAAAAACAAAAACAAAAACAAAAAAACAAGGACTGGATTGAAAGATTTATAGTGCTAACTAGCTTGGTTTTTATCCTGAAAGATGCCAGTTAGTTAATTCATCTAAAGTTTATTGTATTCCTGTAGGGTGCAGTTTTTAGCAATCCTAGTGCAGACACAAGGATTGACATTGGAGATATTGAAAGGCAACTGAAGATACAAGCCTCGAATTCAGGAGGGTGGTCTGGGATGGGAAGGAAAATTTGAGAATCATTAAATCCATGAGACTGTATGAGATCACTGAAGGAATGATAATTTAAAAGGCCATGAACAGCCCTAGCCAGTTTGGCTCAGTAGATAGAGCATTGGCCTGTGGACTGAGAGTTGTGGATGAGTCTGGTCAAGGGCATGAACCTCAGTTGCAGGCTTAATCCCCAGCCCTGGTTGGGTGGCAACCAGTCAATGTCTCTCTCTCACATCAATGTTTCTCTATGTCTGTCTCCTCCCCCCTCTTCTACTCTCTAAAAATCAATGAAAAGGGATTAATTTTTTTTTTTTAAAGTCACCTGAGGCATTTCTGAAAGTGAGGTCAGGTTCTCTCCTCTGGGTTCCCACCCCCTCCAGGAACACTCCCCACCCCAGGTTCCCATGTCACAACAGTGACACTGTGTGGTTACTGTCAGTGTCATTTTTCTCTCCAGGCTAGGTGTTTCAAAGTAGATGGTTTCACCTCTTGGGCCATAGCATGTCCTGTACCAGGCCAGTGCAGCTATCAATTGTGTCAAATTAGGAGCTTGCCAATCTTTTTTAAAAAATATATTTTATTGATTTTTTATTTTTATTTTTTTTTTTTTTTACAGAGAGGAAGAGAGAGGGATAGAGAGTTAGAAACATCGATGAGAAAGAAACATCAATCAGTTGCCTCCTGTACACCCCCTACTGGGGATGTGCCCGCAACCAAGGTACATGCCCTTGACCGGAATCGAACCTGGGACCCTTGAGTCCGCAGACCAATGCTCTATCCACTGAGCCAAACCGGTTTTGGCTTGCCAATCTTTTATACATCACAGCACCCATTCACAAATGGCAACATTCATCATACACACTGGGGCAAACCAGAATCCACTTCTAGTTCCAAGACATCTTGAAGGGCTGAAGGGATCTACATCTTAGCACAGCTGTACTGTGACACAAGGATTGAGAAAACCTAGTCTAATCAATTCTTTCCCTCCTCTCCTCTCACCATCTTCAGAGAAGCTGCTGGTGGCCTGGACTGAGGTGGGGCTGCCCCTCCAGGACGTGTCTGTGGCCTCCTGCAATTTCTGTCGCCGTCCTGTGCACTTCGAGCTCATGAGCGAGTGGGAACGTTCCTACTTTGGAAACATGGGGCCCGAGTACGTCACCACCTATGCATGAGACGCCAACTGACTTGGATCGCCAGCCACCTGCACTTCACTTGGGGCTGGGCCTCTTCCTTTGCTTTGTTGTGTGCCTTCAGCTGACTTGAGTTTGAAAACAAATAAAGAGCAAATTGCAGCATTTGTTGCCCTCTGTTGGACAGAGAACTGCACTAAACCCGAATCCCTAGGGACAAGTGGCAGGGCCATCAGTAAACCACAGATCACTTGTAGATCCGACCACCCCATTTTACTGATAGAGAAACTGAAATCCAGAAAGGAGACTATACAGTAAGTTGGACAAAAAGTGGAGACACTTGGGAGGTTTATTTGAAATTAGAGGCCCAGTGCAATTAATTCATGCACGGGTGGGGCCCTGCCAGCCACTCCAATTGGGGCCAATGGAGCCAGCTAGGCTGTGGGGAGGGGCCACGGGTCATTGGCTAGCCGGCCCTACCCCCTGGTCTAACTCCAGGTGGAGGGGGCAATTTGCATATTAGCCTTTATTATATAGGATGGCTCTTACCCAAGTTTCAACAAAAATCCTGGGATTGACTCTCCACTGGGAGGCCTGGACACCTGAGCTTCAGATAGCCTCTGAAGCCAGGAGGTAGAGTCAGCTCAAACCAATCTGCCTAGAGGAGTAGTTCCCCAAAACTGGAGTTATTTTCCAGCACAAGGAATGGATGTCCTCCTCAATAATTATCCTTTCCTTCCCACACCCCATTTTACCAGGTGAGAAAGAGGCTTGACTATAGAAAGCAACTTATTCAAGGCAATGCTCCCAACCTTCCCATGTCACAGAAAACATAAAACATTTGCATGGTGTACTTGGGTAAATTAGTGATACTTGCCTAGGAGGCAACCTTTCCTGACACCTGTGCCATTCTTGACCCTGGCTGGCAACTCTAGTGCCAAGACCCATTACTTTCCACCTCATAACCCATTTATGGCAGCTGTCAGACACACCAGTTGGGACGTGTTGGTTTGTGGCTGAGCTTTCTGTCATACCACACCTACCTCCTCTGTCGAGCCAACCTCGGCAGTACAGGAACCCCTACAACTCAGCAGAGCCCTTTACGGTGAGCACCCCTCCTCCTCCCTCCCCTTTCTGAGTTATACCACCAGGCGACAGGCAGTTGGCAAACCCAGTATTGAGATAACATCTCATGGAGCATATCCAAAACCTTCAAATGACATGGGGCACTAAAACAAAGACACAGACTTTATTGAGGCTGATACATTTCCTAGCAAGGGAAGAAGGGGTCTTCAAAGTTCCTGGAGCCACTGGTTCCTGTGTATTTCTTACAGGAAGGTGGAAATTGGGGTGGAGGACTGGGGTGCAGATTTAAGGCAAAAGTAGCTCACCAGTGAGGAGCAAGTCAGGAAGAGAGAGGAGAGAGGCCTTAGAGGAATAAGAGAAAGAAGAAACAGAAGGATCCCTGAGAAAGGTAGAGGAGGAGGGGGGTGAGGAAGGAGGCCTTGGGGGAGGAGGTGACAGCTTAGGAAGGTGCTGGCCTCAGTTCATATACAGGGCTGACCAGGCCAGATACTCCTTGGCTGGGTGGGCTCAGCTGGGCCTGCTCCAGAGGAAGAAGTTGCAGCGAGAAGAAGGGTCAGTGGAAGGCCCCCGGGGCCTGGAACACATGTAGAATTGGCGACCCTGGTTGGGTCCTGCCTTCTTCACAGTTCGCATCACACATGGCTCCCCATGGCCCCCACAGAGCGGCAGAGGTAAGGGACCTCCCAGCACAGACTTCCAGAATGACGTCCATACCTCCTTCTTATCCTTGGCCTCTGCATCCTTGGCCTGCCCCTCTACCCCTTTTCCCATCACCTCGTCTTCTGGGATCTTTGGGGTCACAAGGGCACACAGGTTAGGAAGCTCCACATTGGGAGAAGCCTTGAGACGGCTGGAGGATGGCTGGAAGTAGTTGATCAGTTTTTTCTGGCCTCTGCTGGAGCCAGCCCGACTTGGCCGAGGCCTGATCGAGCGCACCTGGGCTTTGTTTTGGCGCATCTGTCCCTGGGTTTGACTGCTGACCTGCAGCACTGACTGCTTGGACACAGGCTCTTGTTTGGGCTGGACTAGGAAATTAAGGATCTTGAGCTGGGTGCCTGAAAACTCAGGGAGGAAGCGGGTGCAAAGAGGAGGGCATTGATTTGCTGGCACAGAAGACACGCTCAGGATTGCACCCACAGGACAGTGGTCTGAGCCCATCACCTCAGGCAGCAGGAAGGAGTCCCGGAAGGTGTCTATAACCAGAGTCCTGTCTCCCAGCACATAGTCAATCCGGGTGCCATAGTTTGCACGCCGGGCGCCAGTGATTGTTGACCAGCAGGTAAAGGCCCTCTCCTGCTTTGGATGGAAGCAGCGGTAGGTATCAATAAAAGCCCCACCCTGGCAATCCAGCTTACTGAGCAGGCCGTCCAACCACTTGCGTCCTGGGTCCTCTTCAAAGCATTCCTGGGGAAAGGGAAGGGGGACAAAGAGAGGCAGAACTAGATGCCGGTAAGGACTTGGCTTCATTTTACAAAGAAAACGTAAGCCAGCAATGGCTGGGATTCCATTTCTACCCTTCCTGACTTGTTATTCGCTCCATCGAAGCAATTCTTAGAATTGCTCACCAAAAGAATGGAAAATAGGAAGCTAAAGGTGGCTGCCTCTAAAAAGTAGGGCTAGGGCTGGGAGTTAAGACTGCTGCCTTTTCATTCAAACCCTCTGGCACTATTTGGCTTCTCTTGTATAAAAGCCCTCACCGACCATCCCTCACCCGAGCTCAGGGGCTCCAGAAATCCATCTCTGATTACTTCCTTTGACTCTGCTCCCCAGTTCAGCCATCCATCCAACTCACCCACCCACTCATTCAATCAACAAACGTTCAAAGAACACTGGACAGGAGGAACCTAGGCAGAGGGCGTTACAAATGAAGAGATCAGCTTCTCTGATGGGCCTCTGGAAGGAGGGGACAATATACCCAAACATCTGAAGGGAAGCCAAACTGAGGGCCAGAATACCAGCAGAAGATGGCTACTATAGTTCATGCCAGCAGGAGAAGTTGGTCATTTAGACTAGAGGTGTACCAGAGGAGACAGAGAAAACTGAAATTAAGTGATAATGTGGAGCCCAAAAGGTGTGGCTCAGTGGTTGAGCTTTGACCTATGAACCAGGTCATGGTTTGATTCCCAGTCGGGGCACATGCCAGGTTGCGGGCTCAGACCCCACTGGGGAGCACGCAAGAGGCAGCCGGTCAATGATTCTTTCTCATTATTGATGTCCCTATCTCTCTCACTCTCCCTTCCTTTCTGAAATCAATAAAAATATCTTTTTAAAAAACAGATGATGTGGAGCTGACTCTACAGTACTCGCTGGCCGACTGAATGTGGGAAAGGTAGAGGAGGGAAGGAGGAGAGTAGTATCACAATTGCCAGGCTTCTGGGAAGAGCAACCGAGGGGATGACAATGCCATTTTTAAAGATTAGAAGAGTTGGTATTGTGGGAAGAGGACATATTCTGCTTCTTTGGACAGTGTCACGTGACCTGGTACTATTAATTCTCGTTTGCTGGAAGAAAGAATGTAGGAGGTGCACTTAGATCTAGGACAGTTCTGAATTTAAAAATAAAAAAGGTTCATGAGCAGAAGACAGAGTGTATTAGAAAAATGATAGCCCTAGCTGGTTTGGCTCAGTGGATACAGCGTCAGCCTGCGGACCGAAGGGTCACAGGTTCGATTCCAGTCAAGAACATATGCCTGTGTTGTGGCTTTGATCCCCATTAGAAGACATGCAGGAGGCAGCCAATAAATGATTCTCTCTCATCACTGATGTCTCTCTCTCTCTTTCTGAAAGCAATGAAGATATATATATTTTTTAAAAAACTAAAAAAAAGAAAAAAAAATGATTGGCCCTTGAATTCTGACTCCAAAGGGGCCCCATCTCCTGCCACTAACCTCCCTTCCTATGTCACCCCTAATAAGAATGGGACTTGCAAATTCTCAACCTGCAGCCTTTTCTCATGCTAGAATGCTTTGGTGCCCTCGCCCCAAACCTCTCCTCTACTCATCTTTGAAGATTTAAGACATTTCCAGATGCCTCCCCGATGCCTAGGCTGATCCAGGAATCCCATTTCTGGGCTCCCTGGCTCCCTGGACTGCCACCTCTGTCTCAGGCCTGAAGACACCATTCTATAAGTGGCTGGTCATGTGTCCAGAGCCCACCACCACGCAGAGAGCTCTGAGGGGCCAAGAGCCAGAACTGGGTGGTAACCTGAGTCCCCATCATGCGAGTCAGGCTAGGTCAGTGGTCAGCAAACTGCGGCTCGCTCGCCGCGTTTTGCTGCTCTGTAGACTAATGAGTTTGCCGACCACTGGGTTAGGGACTTAATAAAAGGAACAACAACAGCCTGTAATTATTGGAATTGGGAGTCTAGGTCAGTGTTCGGCAAACTCATTAAGTCAACAGGGCGGCAAGCCACGGCTCGCGAGCTGCAGTTTGCCGACCACTGGGCTAGGTCAAGGGTAGGGTCAATAATGTCTATTGAATGAATAAACAATCCTCAGTGGTTTGAGAATAGTATTTCAAACTAAGTTCTGCTTTTCCAGGAAGGAAGCTGCTCCTGAGCCAAAAAAAAACACAAAACACAAAAAACAGCAGCTGAACAGAAACACAGTTAGGAGTGAGTTCAGAGGCCTAGATGGAGCCTTACCAGGTTGACTCCCTCACAGTGGTCAATGGGGCGGTGCGCTGTGTTCAGGTCACCCAGAATGATCACATGGCTGAAAAACACAACAGTGGGATTGTCAACTGGAAGTCAAGAAGAGGGGAGCAGTAATCCTGGCCCATCTATGTTCTCCTGAGCTCAAGAGCTCAGGCAGGCCACCTCCCAAACTGAGGCCAAGGTCAGAACCAGAAGCAACTCAGAACAGCCTCCTCCTCCAATCTCATTGTAACCTTGCTGCCCTTTTTACTCTTGACCAACTCAATTCTGATCTCCAAAGGTGACACTGTTCCATCTGACATGACTGTCTGGCTGATCACCTTGGGGTATTTTTCTAGTCCTTCAAAGTGGAACTGGGGTACCACTTCTTCCAGGAAGCAGCTCTTGATTACTCTAACACACCCTCACTTTCCTGTCCCTCTCTGGGATAACACTATTTGCTCCCAGGAATTCCTCATCTTATTTCATTCTTTTTAAAAATATATACTTTATTGATTTTTTACAGAGAGAAAGAGAGAGGGGTAGTTAAAAACATCGATCGGCTGCCTCCTGCACACCTCCCACTGGGGATGTGCCCACAACCAAGATACATGCCCTTGACTGGAACCGAACCTGGAACCCTTGAGTCCACAGGCCGACACTCTGTCCACTGAGCCAAACCGGTCAGGGCTCATTTCATTCGTAAAGCTATTCCGCGAGATAGGGAGCCATACATTCATTTGACAAAAGGGAAAAGAGAAGCAGGACTAGCCTTGGGGCTCATAGTGAGTAAAAGGAGGAGCCCAAATAGGTGCTCAGAGGTATTTGAGTACAAACCCTGTATTTGTGTTCCTTTCCTTGGTCCTCATAACTTTTTTTAAAAAATTCTTTATTGATTAAGGTATCACATATTTGTCCTCAACCCCCCCCATTCCAATCCCCCACCTCTCTATTCATGCCCTCACCCCCCTATTGTCCTTGATCACTGGTTAGGCTCATATGTGTGCACATAAGTCCTTTGGTTGATCTCTCCCTTTTATCCCCACCCTCCCTTTGAGGTCCAACAGTCTGACCCATGGCTCCTTATCTCTGGGTCTGTTCTTGTTCGTCAGTCTATGTTGTTCACCATTTCCCCCAGATGAGTGAGATCATGTCTTACTGGAAATATACTTATAAGAATAAAAAAATGAGACAAGCAATAATCGTTATGCTGAAAGGCATATGAATCAGCCTGTAGAGAGTTTCTTTCTGGGCATTGAAATTAGGTCTCAAAAGAACGGGTCCTCATAACTCTTACAGAGCAGGGCCTATTCAGGTAGGCTGGGCACACAAGAGAAACTCAGTACCTGCCAGCTGCCAGGAGGGCTTCTGCTCGAATCTGCAGCAAGCGATAGAAGCGCATCTTAAAGGTCAGCCGCTCAGGCCTCCCAGGGTCAGCGTGGGGGCAGTACACGTTGATTATGGTCAAGATCTTCTCCTTCCCGTCCCCCGTGCTGGGGAGAACAGAAACCCGCCCCCCCCAAAGAAAATGAGTCATTTTCAAGCCACTCCTCCCCACACTTTGTGGCTTCCACTTAATGGTTATCAGTGGGATGGGTGCAAAGAAAGGAAACAGAAAGACATGAATGAGCGGACACACATAGGACTTGGGGACTGACTACAGATTTGGCAAGGAGAGGGGCATCTAGGACGACAGCCAGGTCAAGCAGGAGATGGTGCCGCCAGTCAAAAAGACAGGACACAGAATGAGAGCACCTTGGGACAATGAGTTCAGCCCACGATTTACCCAGTGTCACACAGTGAGCAACCCAGCCAGGACTAGAGGCCAGGAAAGGCAATTTTGGGAAGTTTCCTATGGCGAATGCCTGCTTAGCAAGGCAAGCCTCACAATCACCGCATGCACACTACAGCCAGCAGTGCTGTGACAGGCGGAGGTGAGCCATTACCGGATCTTGTGCTGAGTGAGGAGGGCCCGGCCCTCGTTATCCAGAGCCCGAAGCTCCTCTTGGCTGAATTCATCCATGTTTCCATAGCAACCCACGCCCCCATTCTGAGGGGCAAGCAGACCGCTCAGGCCTTCTTCAGCAGCCAGTGGGGTGGCGCTGTCCTTACAGAAGGTGGCTACACCTAGAGACAGACAGGGTATTGTGAGCAGGCCAGGCAGCCAACAACCCGTTGCCCCCACACAAGTCACCTGAATCATCTCCATCAAGCATTGTATCAACGCTTCTATCAACTCAGAGGCCTTGATGGCTCCCGAGAGCCCGGGGGAACGCTCCTCAAACCCTGAAGTCTCCATTTCTTCATGGACAGCAGCTAATATTGTTGTATATGAATGCATGGTAAGTGTTCCACTAGTGTTAGGTAATATCATTATCACATAAACTCATTTGTGTAATCCTTATAATTGTCCACAGTGGTCGGCAAACTCATTCGTCAACAGGGCCAAAAATCATCAGGACGACGATTTGAGAGTCTTTTGAGAGTCACATTTTTTAAACTTCAACTTCTTCTAACGCCACTTCTTCAAAATAGACTCGCCCAGGCTGTGGTATTTTGTGGAAGAGCCACATTCAAGGGGCCAAAGAGCCGCATGTGGCTCGAGAGCCGCAGTTTGCCGACCACAGCCCTAGGACTGTGGTCGGCAAACTCATTAGTCAACAGAGCCAAATATCAACAGTACGATTGAAATTTCTTTTGAGAGCCGAAAACCGACTTCTGCGCATGGGCCACAAAGTTTCAAGCGCACTGTACGTGTGGACCCGCAAGTGGTATTTTATGGAAGAGCCACACTCAAGGGGCCAAGAGCCGCATGTGGCTCACGAGCCACAGTTTGCCGACCACGGCCCTAGAAGGTAAGATTATCCCCATTTTCTAGCTGAGGCATAAAGAGATTAAGCAACTTACCAAAGGGTACAGAGCTAGGAAATGAGCTAGGATTTAAACCCAGGCAGTCTGACTCCAGAGCGCATACAAGTAACCACCACACTATTGTGCTTCTGAAGACCAATAGGATAATTTGACACATAATTTTATGCGGCTTTAGCTCTATGGACTAAAAGCCTACATTTCTCATTACCTTCTCATCAAATATGGGAAAACCTGTTTTCATCACCAGTTTAAGTCCCCAGAAACCCCCATTTACCGGAATAGCCACTCCGGATGCGGCTGAAGCTGAAATAGGAGTTATAGCCCTCAATGATGGCCAGGGGCTCCGTCAGCACATCCCCTAAAAAAAGATGCAAGATTATGTCAGAGATGAAACTCTGATAAGACCCAGGTCACATAAAGGCCTGGAATTCCAGTTGTAAGACTAATTCCTTGTACACATCAGAGTCCGAGTTGGAAAATAAAAGGAAGTATCTATGATTAGAGAAGGAGCTAGAAAGTTGAGGACTAGAGAGGGAATTGATATCAGAATTGGGAGGAAGGAACTATAAAATGGGAGGTGGAGAATTCAGTAGGAGGAGGGAGGTGACTAAGTGACAGGATGGAGCTGATGGGGGGTGGTGGTGGCGGGGGGTGGGGGGAGATGGAGATCTGGGAGAGGGAGCTGGGGATCTGGACTGGAGATGGAAGGAAAAGTAGGGAGTGTGTGGGGCAGAGAAGGAATCAGGAGGGAGCTGGGGGTGGGAGGTGGATGGGGAGGAGAGGGAATTAAGAGGATTAAGTTTGGGATGGGACATGAAGGAGAAATGATGAGAGGCTCTCAGCTGGGGAGGAGAGATAAGGGGAACCAGGGATCCAATCAGAAGGTATAAGGAGGACATTAGGGAGTCAGATCTGGGGGCAAAAATGGGGTTGGAATGAAAGGATCTGAGCTGGGAGGAGGAATTGGGGAGTCTGACTTGGAAGTGGGAGATGGACAGTGTGCGGGTGGGGAGAAAATTATGGGGCCTGAGCCGGGGTGGGAGAATGAATGGGAATTAAGAGGATCTGAGCGAGGATGGAGGTTGCAAGGGGAAGGGAATTAAAGGTCTGCTGGGGACAGGAGAGATGAACTGAGAATTAGGAGATCTAGCTGAATTGAGAAATAGGGGTTTCAAGTGGAGGGGACCAGGGTTCTGAGAGGGAGGGTCTAAGAAGGGGAGGATTCTAAAGACAGAAATGGAGGAGTGAAATGAGATGGAGCGGCGGGCAAGTTAGCAGAAAGGGGCAAGTATGGTAGGGGTCTTGGATTCTTGAACGCTCACTGGTAACTTTAGTCTCCTGAAGACAGAGGATGTCAGCATCCAGCTTGTCCAAAATGCGCGCCATGGCCATGGTGGTGGAGTTGGGCTCCTCCGCTTGCAGAGGGCTCCGGATCCCATTAATGTTCCAGCTCACCACGCGCAGCATTGTGGCGCCAAACCGCTAGGCCTCCCCGCCCGTGCCCTACCGGGGACCGGAGAGCGGCGGGCTCCCCAAGTGAAACCCCCAGGCCCGGCCTTCCGGCCTCCCGCTTCCCAGCTCACTCGCGCAGGCGTCCTCTGACGTACCACGCAACGGTGGGACGCGCGTGGGCGGGGCTTCAAGCCCCTCCGTTCCTATTGGCTACAGGAGAGGAAGTTCCCGCTGCAGGGGGCGGGGCGGACATCTAGGAGGAATGAATGGCGGGAAAAGGGCTTCTGCTTCTCTCGCAGCACTTTATTACTTTTTTGTCTTTATTGTTAAAAGTTTTACACATTCCCCTCTTTCCCCCCCATTGCCCCGCAGCACTTTAGCCCACGCATTCTAGTGTGACTGCGTGTCTGCTCTGCCCAAAAGCCCTTTGGATGCTTCCAATGGCTTAGGAATGCAGCGGATCCGTACAGCCCCCGAAGCCCCGCCCCCAACGTGAGAGCTCGCCCTGCCGGAAAGCATACAGCTGTAGCGCAAGCGCCATGGGAGGAGCAGCTGACGTAACTGTGCTGCGAGGGAGGAAGGATGCAGGGAGGGAACTTGGCCGCTGCTGGAGGGAGCATTCAGAGGCAATAGGACTTAGGAGAGAGCTCTGGCTTTATTGGGTGGAGAGGAAGGAGGCTGTCTCAATCCTGCCTTGTAGCTAGTCATTGTCTTGAGCCTTATAACATCCTAAGGACGTGGCTGAACACGTACACTCTCTTGGGTCCATTTCTCAGATGAGTAAAATTGAGGCCCAGAGAATTTAAGTGAGCTACCAAGCTCCTATGGCTCTTACATATGCATTATATCACTTCATTCTCAGGACAATCCTTTAAGGCACATGTGTCAAACACAAGGCCCGCGGGCCAAATCCGTCCCGCCAGGCCTTGCAATGTGGCCCACACCACGCTGTCATCACTGCACACCGCTGCGTTTCCATCACAATGACAGTTAATAACTTCATTAAACCATTCGGCCCGCGATTTAGGCTGGATTTTAGATTTTGGCCCCTTCTCTGATTGAGTTCGACACCCCTACTTTAAGGGCTATTAAGACTAAGTAGGAGAGATTGAGTGGATTCACTCCATTCTCAGAGAAGTGAGAGTAAGGATTCAAACCCTATCTTAATCAGCTCAAGGAATATTTTTTAAGTAACTTTTTCCTAACCACCCACCTCCCCAATTAGATCTTTTCCTCTAGGCCCTCAGGGCACCTTATGGTCCATTCTGTCACAGCGCTTACCACATTGCTCAGCTACCATTTATTTCTCTTTCTGTCTCTAGACTGCCAGCAACTTGAGAACAATGAACATGTCTGATTCATCTTGTTAGTCCCATCCCCTAACATGGGGGATAACATATACTAGAGGAGTTAGTAGATATTTGTTGAATGAATAACAAAGGACAATGGCAATAGCACCAACAGGTTAGTGACTTGAGTTAATTCATTTTATTATTATTTATTTTAATCCTCACCTGAGGATATTTTTTCCATTGACTTTTAGAAAGAGGGGAATACAGAAATATCAATGTGAGAGAAACACATTGATTGGTTGCCTCCTGCACTTGCCTTGACCAGGGTCTAGGCCGGGGAGGAGCCTGTACCAAGGTACATGCCCTTGACTGGAATAGAACCTGAGACCCTTCGGTCTGCAGGCTGATGCTCTACCCACTGAGCCAAACTGGCTAGGGCGTGACTTGTTTTTGAGAACACAGAAATAGAAATAATAGACATATACAATGTACAGGGAAAAGTGTAATGTAGGTTCCTCACTCAGAATTGCAGCATAATTATACACACACACACACACACACACACACACACACACACACAATAACACCTGAATTTGATAGCCTTAGATTAACCAATCTCAATGTCTGCAGACTCAAAGAGCTGCTTTTCCTACTGGGGGACTTAAAAGTACCTTCCACTTGCTGCCATCAGAAAACAGCTCTGCAATTAAAATTAAATGTATGCTGCTTTAAACTTTTTCATGCTTTGGTGGCTATTGGTTCAGGGTTGAATCCCAGGAGTGGGATAATGAGGACAAAGGAAATGAACCTTTTTATTGCTCTTGCTTTAGATTGCCAAATTACTCGCCAGCAAGGGATCATGCCTACTTACTCTGAAAAACAATCTGAAATTTAGCCCCAAGGAAATGCATACAGATCTTGCCTGTCTCCGTTGCTGGTTTTCATTTTCCCATTCTGCGGTGGCTTGTTAATATTAGTTCTGACCTTTGGGGCAAGGTGAACACATGGTTAGCTTAAAGAGAAAAGGCTCTGGGTGGCTCAGGAACTTCTTTGGCAACTACAACAGCTGATATTTCAACAGAGCACACACACACCCCTCTTACCGAGGGTACTTCCCCAGCCTTCCCAGAGAACCAACGGAAGGCTCCAGGCTCCCTCTTGGACGCCACCCACTGGACCTGTTTGGGGGGTCTAAATAGAAGAGGACTGTGTGTCGGATAATTCCCAATGGAAGACAAAACCTCTAAGAGATCAGGTAGGTGAAACAGAGAAAAAAAAAGAGTTACACAAATCCAAATCCGTTCTTTAGGCTGTCTGGAAAGTTGTTGTTTTTATAATTTGCATAAGTGGCCACTTGAAATGGGCATTAAAGGGTGTGGGAGAGTTGGGGGAAAGATGAATCTCGGTCCATCTATCTATCTATCTATCAATCTGTCATCCTTCTGATCTGTCTTTGTGGGACAGTGGCCCCCAAAAGCCTCTCTGACTTGGTCTACTTCAGTTTTGAATGAAGTGGGAGATAGAGATTATGTCTTTTCTTCCTTCCCCCAGTGTATGAGGCAGGGCTGGTTTGCTCTGGCCCTTGGAACAAGCCTTTGAACTTCTCTGGACTTAATAGCCTCCTCAACTAGAATGGAAAGTGAAGTTCCTTTAGAGGACTGTTCAGGCGAAGAGGACTGGAAGGACAGAAAGCAGAGCTCTTGAGAGATATTTCAGGACTTCTGTACTCTCTGTGACATTAGGGATCCTGCTTTTTCTGCAGTCTTGGCAGGCAGTACAACTCACGACGCTCTCTCTGCTCTTCTCCTTCCGTGGCTGTGGTCTGTGAAAAGCTACTCCTAGAACTAGGATGCAGTGAGCCTTGGATCCAACACACGGGGCTGAAAATAGTGGGGGGTGGGGGGCGGGGAAGCAAGGCAGTAGCTAAGAAAGAAGAAGATCCTAAGCTGCCGCAGCAGCAGAAGACCTGATACTTATATATAGGCACCTGACCTGGAAGCATGTGGCCAATCCCCCCTCTGCCCCATAACCTCCCACAAACGCATTCCCACCCACACGCTTCAAGAATTACTAATAGGGGGACCCCATTGGTGGTTTTGTTACCCATCCGTCCTGTTCTGATAATGCTTTTAATGGAATTCTCTAGCATAACTCCTACTTTGGGAGGATGATCGGGATTGGTGGGCCTTAGGAAGTCACACTGTAGCATCTCTTCCCCAGAATTAACCCCATTTTAGAATTGGTGGCTCAGCTTTTGGTCTTGAGTGAGTCTCTGATATTGAGTGAACACTTCTTTAACCAGTTAATCCACCCTGTTCACAGAGGACTTCTTTCTTTTATGTATTCTGTTCAGCCCCATTCGAGGTGGAGAAAATTTCTAGATGACACTTCCTATCTTCAGACCAAGTTAGTTCCTCCCCCCAGGACCCTACATACTCTCTGTTATAACATTTACCTTATTTGAATGTGGATTATTTGTCACATATTCATCTCATCTAGGGCAAAGAGATGTCGATTGTACAACCACCCATTGAGTAATTGTCTCCTCTGTGCCAAGGCCTTAGCTGGACACTGGAAACACAGATTACAGGCAGCTGAGATCCCATTCTCAAGAATCTCACAATCTAGTAAGGAAGCAGAGCAGTAAAAACACAGGTGGATATTTGCTCAGCTGGAAGCAGAGTTAATAAGACAACCAAAGACAAAATCTGCCCCGAGGGTACAGGGAAGGCTTCCCACGGAGGCAAACACTGAAGAGTGAGTTGTATTGAACAAGGCCTTGAAGAGTGAGTTGTATTTTGTTGAGTATGGAAGGGAAGCAAAGAAAGACTGAGGCAAAGGGGGGGAGGGGGAAGCACATGGTATGTTTTGGGGCCCAGTGAGTAAGCCAGTGCAGTTCAAGCATGGGGATGCCTAAAGAGATGCATGACTGGAGAGGTGGGTTAGAACTTGATTGACAAGCCAAAACTGATTTGGCTCAGTGGATAGAGCTTTAGCCTGCAGACTGGAAGGTCCCGGGTTTGATTCCGGTCAAGGGCATGTACCTTGGTTGTGGGCACATCCCCAGTAGGGGGTGTGCAGAAGGCAGCTGATTGATGATTCTCTCTCATCGATGTTTCTAACTCTCTATCACTCTATTCCTCTCTGTGAAAAATCAATAAAATATTTTTTTAAAAGAATTTGATTGACAAGATCCAGGCTGAGGCCTTTCCATGAAGCTTGTTTAATTCTCCTCCTTCTGGGGCCAGAATTGATAACAATGGTAAAAATAAATTAATAGCTAATTCCAGGCCATTTGAAGCTGGGTTTTCAAGATTGGACCCTAGGTTTACCATTTATTTCCATCCTTGCCAAGAGTCTCCTATATCAGATTTCCTACTGCTAAAATTATCTTTCTGCCTTTTGGCAGGATCGCGAGGACAAAATTATAAACAGATGAGGACTCAGGTTACTGGCTCAATTACCTTGGACTAGCCCCTTCCCCTCCCACACCTCAGTTTCCCTGTGAGGCTAGTGAGAGTGTTTGTAAGGAGCAAGTAGGATAAGGAATATGTTGCTGCTTTGTGGGCTGTAGAAAACATAATACATGGAAAAGTTATTAAGATTATTAGCTCTAGCAGAGTGATATTTATAAGAGACTTTTTGGGATTAAGAGAGTTACATATCTTTCAAAGTCTAGTTATGAACTCTAAGGATTCTAAGCTAATGTGGAAGGACACATTCTTAAATCGAGCTAGATTGACCCATTAACTAATGACAAGCCCTGGAGTGGGAGAAATACGGTACCCAGTATTCTACTCCTGACTTATTGGCTGCAGAACCTTGGGAAAATACTTCCCGCTCTAGGCCGCCAGTTTCTTACCTGAGAGGGTTGGATGGAACAATTTTTAGAGAGCTTCACAAAACCAAAAACGTAACAGTGAATTCATCTTTCTAGTTGGTTGGCAGGCGCTCTTTATTTATTATCAATGTTAACCCTTCAACTTCACGTTATAAATTTCCTTTATCGAGTGATTACTGCTTGCTCAGCATTACCTTTGCCAAAGACATGACTGATCATTTACTTCACAAAATGAATCACACACTGTTAGTTGATATATACTGAGCATTTCCCAGGTTGCTTTACATGTATTAACATGAATCTTCAACAACCATAAAGGGGTAGGTACTCTTAGCAGATGAAAGAAAAAAGAAAAAAAAACTGAAGCATTCAGTTGTCTTCTGCCCTGGATCTCATGACAAGGGCCAGAGGTGGGAGTCAACTCGGGTAGTATGGCCCCAAGAGCCTGCTGCTCTTCACCACTGTGATCCACTGCTTCAATAGATCCATTGACATGGGCAGGCTCTGAAATGCATTGAAAGCTTATTATTTATAAACAGCAACTGGAGGGGAGCTAACCCTTGTGTAGAGTAGGACACTGAGAAATTTCTTAAAAGGCAAAGTAAGAGCATTGGAGGGCAGGGGTTGGAGATTTCTATTCCCAAGATATTGCCCCTGTTTAGCCCAGCTGAGTGGAAGAAAGTTGAGCTTCCTCATAGCCAATCACAAGAGGCTCATCAGGGGGTGGGAAGGTTGCAAAATAATGAAGTAAGAGCAACACTTGGACACCTTCCAGGTAAGCTGTGCCTTTAGATGAATTCTACACATAAAAGCCTCAATACAGCCAAGGGGAGATGGAGAGTAAAGTGGAGACATCTGGGTGGGATGTCCTACTGTGAGTTCATTGCTCCCTATTGCCCACACTCAGCCTGCTACAGCCTCCACTCTGACCCTCCATTCCTATGGGTTGGCATGAGGAACTTTTGCCAGGTTTTGAATCAGATCACATTGCCTTTTCTCCTGGGGCACCCGATGGCTGCTGGCAGCCATGTGGGCAGTGCTTGCCATCTCTCCCCCAGCAATGGCTGCATTCGTTCCTCTTCCCAGAGGTGTCATGTTTACTCCTAGTATTTATTTAGCCTTGGCCGGAGAAAGCATAAAGATGATTATAAAGTGCCCATCTCTCCAAGACTGCCCTAGGCAGCATATTTTAGGAGAGGCTCTGCCATAAAAAAAAGTCAGTAGAAGTGAGGGGAACACAAGTGTTGCAATGCCATTTTGTAGGAGAGGGTGGGGGTAGCAAGGCAGTAACCTTCCACTTCCAGTTTGGGCCTTTGATTGCTAGATCGAAACATTGCATTCGTCACCGGGGACTGTGTGTGTTCGTATTTGGGAACCTTGCATTTCTGATGTGGATCTCCGTTTCCGGGTTGAACCTTGACATTCTACTTGGGCCTGTATTTTATTTCAAAGCTGTGAAAGCTGTTGAGACCTGCCTCCATCACCTTTGCCTCCCCACCTTGCACAGGATGTAAGCGCATGATCTTTGGTCTTTTATTTGCATACTCTACTAGTCCTGTCTTCATTGGAGGGAAGCGACTGGCCAGACCTGGGCTGTCTTGCTGGCCGCCCTCCTTTGCTGGAAGGAACTTATCTCCTATGTACACAGCTCTTGGAGTTCAAAGGCCTCTACTGACCTCTGCTCAACCTCTCCCTCTCTGCACCCAAGTCCCCACCGCTACATACAGGACCAAAGGCAGGCAAGGACTAAGTAAAAGGAGAGGAGGCTGGAGACAGGCTGCCAGCGGGCTCAGCTCACTTCCCTGTCCCAACGCTGTCCACCTGCTACTGTGGCCACAGCAACAGAAGAGACAGTTAGCAGGACAGGAAGTGAGGTCCGGTAGCTTGTGGACAGTGGTGTCATTACCTGTGACATCTAAGATGTCTCGAGAAATGGAAGAGCTCACCCAAACAAGGTTACAGAAGATCTGGATTCCACACAGCAGCGACAGCAGTGGGCTGCAACGGAGGAGGGGCTGTAAGTGGGGTTTGCTTCCGTGGACTTCCAGGTGGTGGTGGTAAAGTGGGTATAGAAGAAGAGCAAAGGACATGCCTCCCCTATACACCCCTATCCCGACCTGGAAGTTGGAATTGATGAACAGCTTGATAAAGTAGCTATAACATAACAAGGGGCTAATGTCAGAAAAGGTAGAGAAAGAGTGAGAGAACGACAAAAAGAGATAAAGACAGACAGAATGAGGGTTGGGTGGAGACCACTTGATTGGAGGGATTTTTGATACAGGCCCGCGTAGAATGTCAATCTTCAACCGGAAACAGAGATCCACATCAGAAATGCAGTTTTTGACTAAGAGCTTTTCTGTCTCACCTCAAGCTTACTTGGAATGTTTCTTGTTTGAAATTTGACATTTCTAGTTTTGAACCGTTCAGTGCTTAGCCGAGAGCGTCTCATTTTGTTGACCTCAGTGAAATGTCTGAAAATTGGTCGTATGTGATAGTGCATGGGTGAGATAAGGTTATGGCTCCTAGAATAGTTCCTCGGGGGACAGGTGCAGGGTACACAACAGTACCAAATCATTGGTCAGTTTTGCTCCTCCTCTTTCTCAAGCCTCTTCTAGTAAATCTATACCTGACTGGGTTGGGAAAGACTGGATGTCCTGTCTCCTGCATTGCCTTCTTGGCACATATAGACACTTTCGCTGCTCTTGTCAGAGAGAGAAAGAAGACAGTCTTCTCGGGGGAATCCTGCTGTGTTGTTATATTGTTCACTTTGAAAATGTAAGGAAACAGAGGGGCAAGGGAAAAGCAAATGAAACCTGTAATACTATTTTTTAAAAAGCTGGAGTATACAATTTCCCATAGATAATAGAGGACAGTTGTGGACCAAGGTGCTTTCAGCTCAAGGATTATGGCCTGAGGACCCATAAGGTGGGCAGAGATAAGACAGCTGTGGACTGTGGGACTGAGACAACTCAAGGACCAGCTGACCAAGCTTCCATTATGCTAATGCTGCAGGAAGTCCAGCGTCAGGGGCTGGTGGGAGGAAGGGTAGTTGCTTAGAGGATCCAGGAAGATGTAAGATGTTAAATATCATCTGTGAGATGGAGGATATAGATGGAGGAAGAAGAGCAGACGGGGGAGGGGGGGAGAGATGGTACGCGGACCCAGCCTCATGTTTTTCTCTTCCTCCTTTTCACCAGCAGTTTTACTCACTCATTGGGAGATCTAGGAATTGCATCTCACCCTCACTTACCTGGACAGTTTTGACCTTTCTAAGGGGCTGTTGAGTTTAGGCGGCATGCAGGCAAACCACTCTCCACATACCTGGGTTCTCCAGAATTAAGACCCTTATATTACTGGGGACTTCCTTTTTAGGTTGGAGAAATAATACACACCAACCACCTAATATAGTCTCTGTCACATAAAGGGTACGAAATAAGTATGTGCTCTCTTTGGTTCTGAGCTTCCCTCTCCTCAGCTGTAAAACAGGATTAATACCTATCCCCCATATTGTTGGATGATTCAGTGATTCAGAGGCTCTGGATTTAGACTGCCTAGGTTTCAGCTCCTGCCTCCGTGACCTTGGACAAATCTCTTTGTACTTTCATTTCCTTATCTGTCAAAAGTTAGTAGTAGTGTTGTTATGAAGATTAGAGAGCCAAAGCATATAAAATGCTTAGAAGAGAGTCTAGCTTATATTATAGTAAGCACTCAAGAAATGTTGTAATTCTTTAAACAAGAAGATGGGTGTGTGGTCCTTTCCCCCACAATATCCCCAGCATCAAGACCAGGGCATACTATATAATAAAAGGCTGATATGCAAATTGTCCCTTCAGGAGTTCAACCAAGAGACTGGGAGTTTGGTTGCTCGCTATGATGTGTGCTGACCACCAGGGGGTGGAGCGGAATATGGCGGGCAATCAGCAGAGGTAGCAGGGTGCTGAGGGAGCGAGGGAAGGAAGAGGAGGGAAACCTGATTGGCCCTGATTGCCGGCCAGGCCTAGGGACCCTACCTGTGCACAAATTTTGTGCACTGGATCTCTAGTGGTGCATAAAGGTGCTCAGTAAATGTTCACTCTATTACTTCCACTCTACCACTCACCATAGCCAAGCATGGAGTTCTCTGTGTGCAAGACTACGTGAGTGATTGAATTATATAAGATCATAGGTGCAATAAGCTTAGATAGCATTTGCCACATCCTGCCTGGGCAATGTCTGCTTCACTTTTTTTTTTTTTTTCCTGGAAGGTCAGGTTATTTACTCCAGAAATATCTGAGTCATCTTTTGCTTGAAGCATCCTCTCTAGAAGACATGCCTGCCCCCAAAGGGGACGGTGGCAGGAAGGGAGAGGGGCACACAATCATTTAATGAGGTTGTTCTAAGGATTCAATGCATTGACATGTATAAAGTGCTTGAACTGCTGTGTATATTCATCTGTAACTTGTTTTTCTCATTCATCGTTCTTTTGCTAGCCCCCTATATTATTGTTGCATGCGATTGTAGCTTGTTCATTCTTTCTGTGTAATAAATATTACATTTTGTGAATGTCCCAGTTTATTCATCTTAATGTGCAGGAGCTTTTAGGTAGTTTCTAGATTTTGGTTATAAAATCTAATTAAATAAAATGAAAATGTTGTCCCATAAATTCTAGAATCAGCTTTTCAAGTTACACCAAGTTACATGCACACACACACACACACACACACACACACACAGATAAAATGTTTGGGATGTTTATTGGAATTGCATTCAATCTGTAGATCAATTTAACATCTTTGAAATATTGTTTTCTGTAAACATGGTATGTTTCTCCATCTATTTAGACTATTTTCTTTTTTACATATATTCTTATTGATTTCAGAGAGGAAGAGAGTGGAAGAGAGAGATAGAAACATCAGTGATGAGAGAAAATCGTTGATCAGCTCTCTCCTGCATGCCCCACACTGGGATAGAGCCTGCAACCCAGGCATTTACCCTGACCAGAAATCGAACCCTGACCTCCTGGTTATTGGTCAACGCTCAATCACTGAGCCACTAGTTTCATGTCATTTAAGTAAAGTTTTGTTATTTAAAAGGGCTTGCCTAAGCCTTAGCCAGTGAGCTCATTGGTTAGAGCATTGGCCTGCACACCAATGGGTCATGGGTTCAATTCCCAGTCAAGGGCATGTACTTGAGTTGCAAATTTGATCTCCTGCCCCATTAAAGCATGCATGGAAAGCAACCAATCAATGTCTCTCTCACATTGATGTTTCTCTCCCCCTCTTTCCCTCTATCTAAAAGCAATGGAAACATATATTTGAGTGAGGATTAACAGTAAAAATAAAAGAGTTTGCACATCATTGTAAGAAACGTTTTGCTTATTTTTGTTGCTATATTTTTTATTTTTTTTATATTTTATTGGTTTTTCACAGAGAGGAAGGGAGAAGGGATAGAGAGCTAGAAATGTCGATGAGAGAGAAACATCAACCAGCTGCCTCTTGCACACCCCCTACTGAGGATGTGCCCATAGCCAATGTACATACCCTTGACCGGAATCGAACCTAGGACCTTTCAGTCCGATGCTCTATCCACTGAGCCAAACCAGTTTCGGCTTTGTTGCTATTTTAAAGAATACATTTTTAGAAAATTACATTTTATAGCAGTTTATTGGTAATATATACAAATATAATTGGTTTGTTTTATATTGCATTTATAACAAACGTAATCGGTCACTACTTTTTAACAAATCCTCACCGGAGAATATGTTTATTGATGAGAGAGAGAGAGAGAGAGAGAGAGAGAGAGAGAGAGAGAGAGAGAGAGAGAGAGAGAGGTGAGAAACATCCTTGCTTCCTGTATGCACCTGGACCAGGATCAAACCCACAACCTTTTTGATGTGTGGGACAATGTTCCAACCAACTGAGCCAGCTTATGTACAACTTATCATAAATTGATAGACACTTGGGTTGTTTCCAGAAAAAGTCAATGGCTAATTTTGATAAGTTGTATGTCAATGAGTTTTCTTTATTCCCCTCCATTCCTTATATTTTTAGTCACTTTTTCTTATATAACTGCACTGCTAGGACCTCCTACCTCCAATACACACGCATCATTTTCAGTACAGCGTGAATACAAATGTTAGTATTGTTCATTAGCTTGATCCTAATTTTAAAGGGAATACTTGAAAAGTTTCACCTTTGAGTAAGTTTGCTGTAGTTTTTTTATGGATACCGTTTAACAGGCTAAGGAAGTTTATTATTTTTTCTTTCCACAGTGCAGGGTTTATTAGGAGAGACTCCCAATTTTCCAGTAGGATTATGTTCAAATGAGTAGATGCTGGATTTTATTAAAGGTGCTGTCTGTATCCGCTGAGGGCTTAACAAGCTAATTTTACACTTTAATCTGTTACGGTAAATTAAATTAGAGGGTTTTTTTTTTATTATTATTGTGTTGAACTAATCTTGCAGTTTAATGGCAAATGAAAACTGCTTGGATTCAGTTCATTAATACTTTGTTTAGGTATTTGGAGTTTTGTTCACAAATGAGATTGTCCTCTAACTTTTTCATTCTCTATTTCCCTCTTTGATTTTGGTGTCATAAAATGAAATGGGAACTATTTTCATTCATTCTATTTTGTGACAAAGGTTGTCCAAGGAATTATCAGTTCTTGAAATATTTGGCACAATTTTCAGGTAAAAACATTGAGACCTGGCATCTTCATTGCAAGAAATATTTTATTTTTAACTTAAAAAAAATTTTTTTATTGATTTCAGAGAGGAAGGGAAAGGGAGAAAGAGATAGAAACATTGATGATGAGAGAAAATCATTGATCAGCTGCCTTCTGCACTCCCTACACTGGGGATCAAGCCTGCAACCAGGGCATATGCCCTGACTGGAAATCTAACTATGACCTCCTGGTTCATAGGTCAACACCCAACCACTGAGCCATGCAGGCCAGGCAGAAATATTTTAACTGATACAATCTGTTAAATAATTATTGGATCACACCAGTTTGCCATTTCTACTTGTCAGTTTTGTTAAGTTCTGGTTTCCTAGGTTTTTTCTATTTCACACCAGTTTTCAAATTTATTTGCATAAAGTTCCTATCTTTACATTTTAAAAAAAAACATTTAGTTATAGCCTCTCTCTCTCTCTTTTTTTTTTTTTCTAATGTTGTTTATTTGCACCTTCTCTTTTTCTTTCTTGATCAATTTTTCCAGAAGTTTGTTACTTTTCTCTGTTTTTAAAAATAATTGACTTCGGCTTTTTTATTCTTCCTGTATGTTTTTGTGTTCTATTCAACTACTTTTTTTTTTTTTTTAATCATTATCCTATTTCTTTCATTCTCTCTTGGTTTATTCTGCTATTCTTTTTTTAAATTTCTTTATTGATTAAGGTATCACATATTTTTCCTCAACCCCCCATTCCAATCCCCCACCCCCACCCCCCTCATACCCCCACCTCCCTATTGTCCTTGACCACTGGAGTTTAGGCTAATAAGTGTGCACATAAGTCCTTTGGTTGATCTCTCCCTTTTATCCCCACCCTCCCTTTGAGGTCCAACAGTCTGACCCATGGCTCCTTATCTCTGGGTCTGTTCTTATTCATCAGTCTATGTTGTTCACCATTTCCCCTAGATGAGTGAGATCATGTCCTACTGGAAATATACTTATAAGAATAAAAAATGAGACAAGCAATAATTGTTATGCTGAAAGGCATATGAATCAGTCTGTAGAGAGTTTCTTTATTCTTTTTAACCTCTGGAGTTGGATGCTCACTTCCTTAATGTTCAAACTTTCTTTTTTAAAATACAAGCTTCCAATGCTATAATTGGCCTACTCTCCAGGGCTGATGTTTGACTGATATACAATTGAATAGACACATGTATTTGTAAAATGTCTCCAGAAAATTGGGTCAGCAAGCACTGCTTCAGGTTTCTTAGTTTCTCTGCCATTTAGCCGGTTGCCCTGACCATCTCAGTCCCTTTTCCAGGATTGCTGGGGCCTAAAGTTAGCGTCTTGCAACTAAGGGGTTAATGCCTGCACAGCAGGAGACCTTCCTTAATCCCTGCGTGACCTTGGGCCAGGACAAGTTTCGGTTTTAACAGATCATTGCCCTTGCCATTTCCAGGCTGATTTAATTATCTTCCCAGAACAAACTTTGCGTGATTTGAGGTCTTTGAAATCTACTGAGATTTACTTTATGGTCTAACATAAACTTTTTGGCGACTATTCCATGAGCACTTGAAAAAAAATGTGCATTTTACAGTGGGTTCAGTGTAGTACATACTTAAGACTTACTTGTTTATCTGGCTCAAATGCTCAATTTTTCTGGAGTTTTGGCTGCTTCTTGATATGCAACTTTTGTTAATGTTTCCTTGTGACTATGTCAATTTTGAAGCTCTGTAAAATAGTTACAAACAAGTTTAGAACTGCTATATCTTCCTGGTGACTTGAACATGTTATTCATGTGTAAGGAGCTTATTTATTTCTGGTAATCTACAATAGTTCACTGGCATTTTGCCCTGAAATCACTTTTTTATATTAATATACATATTAGTTTTATTTAGCTTAACATTGGCCTGACATATATTTCCCTATACTTTTTTTTTAATTGTCCTTAATGAAGATATAATTCGCATACTATCCAGTTTCCCATTTTAAAATATACTTATTGGTTCCCTAGTTGGTATGGCTTAATGGTTAGAGTGTTGGCCCTTGGACTGAAGGATCATGGGTAAGGCCGCATACCTAGGTTGCAGGTTCTATCTGGCTGGGGTGCTTGCTAGAGACAACCATTCCATGTGTCTCTCTCACACATCTCTCTCTCTCTCTCTCTCTCTTTCTCTCTCTCTCTCTCTTCCACTTTCTATTAAAAAAAATCAATGGAAAAACATGCTCAGGTGAGGATTAGCAAAAAAAATAAAATGTACTTAGTGGTGGTTAGTATATTCACACACAGTTGTATAGCATCACAACTAATTCCAGAACATTTCATCACCCCCAAAAGAAATCACATATCCCCGCCGAAATCAGTTTGGCTCAGTGGATAGAGCGATGGCCTGCGGACTGAAAGGTCCCAGGTTCCATTCCGGTTGGGAGCATGTACCTTGGTTGCGGGCACATCCCCAGTAGGGGGTGTGCAGGAGGCAGCTGATCGATTGTCTCTCTCATCGATGTTTCTAACTCTCTATCCTTCTCCCTTCCTCTCTGTAAAAAAAATCAATAAAATATATTTAAAAAGAAAAAAAAAATCACATACCCTTTAGAGTTATTCCACATTCTTCTCTTCCCTCAGGCCCTGGCAACCATTAATCTACTTATTGTCTCTATAGATTTGCCTAGTCTGGACATTTCATATAAATGGAATCAAACGATATGTTGCCTTTTATATCTGGTTTCTTTCATTGGGAATAATATTTTTAAGGTTAATCCATGTTGTAGCATGTATAGGTACTTCATTCCTTTCTATAGCTCAATAATATTCCATGGGTATGGATACCCCACGTTTGTTTAGCCATTCATAAATTGATAGACACTTGGGTTGTTTTCAATTCTGGGTATTGTGAATAATGTTGTCATGGACATTCTTGTAGAGCTTTTTGTTTGGACATATGCTTTTATTTCTCTTGGGTATATACCTAGGAGTGGAATTGCTGTGTCATATGGTAACTCTATATACAGTAGACCCCGGACAGGGGTATGTTCTAATACCCTAGTGGATACCTGAAGCTACAGATGGTGTCAAAACCTAAGTATAATATGTTTCTCCTACACGCACAGACCTATGATAACGGTTAATTGACCAATTAATTCCAATAAGAGATTAACAATGGCCAGTGCAAACAAAATAATTATAACATATATGATAATAAATGTGACAATAAAAGGTACGTGAATTTGGTCTCTCTCAAAATATCATAGGGTACCATACTCACCTTTCACTTGAAGGAAGCACTTTACAGCTTCTTTTGGCATATCCCAATTGCCAGCAACACTATTCTTGTGCTTTGGATCCATCATGAAGTAAAATAAGGCTTATTTGAACACTAGCAGTTTGCTACCATGACGTTGATCTGGTAACTGAGAAGGCCACTAAATGACTGGCAGGTACACAGCATGGATATGCTGGACAAAGGGATGATTTATGTCTTGAGCAGGACGGAACTGGGTGGTGTGATATTTCATCACTCTACTCAAAATTGTGTGCAATTTTAAGCTTACCAATTGTTTGTTATTGGGATTTTCCATTTAATATTTTCAGACGATGGCTGAGCATGGGTACCTGAAACCACGGAAAGCAAAACCCAGAATAAGTGGGGGCTGCTGTAGAATACTTTGAGACATCGCCAATCTATTTTCAAATTAGTTTCACCATTTCACATTCCCCAACGCCGCATATGAGGGTTCCAGTTTTTCTATATCCTCACTACCACTTGTCCATTTTTTTTTATTGTAGCCATCATAAGTGGATAGGAAATTTCTCATTGTGATTCTCATTTGCATTTCATTTATGACTTATGATGTTGAGCATTTTTTCATGTACTTATTGACCATTTCTTTATCTTCTTTGGAGAAATGTCCGTTCAAATATTTTGCCCATTTTTAAATACATACGTGTATATATATATTATTGATTTTTTTTTTTTTTTTACAGAGAGGAAGGGAGAGGGATAGAGAGTTAGAAACATCAATGAGAGGGAACCATAGGTCACCTGCCTCCTGCACATTCTCCACTGGGGATGTGCCCGCAACCAAGGTACATGCCTGTGACCGGAATCGAACCTGGGACCCTTCAATCCGCAGACCAACGCTCTATCCACTGAGCCAAACCGGTTAGGGCTATTTTGCCCATTTTTTTTTTAAAAAAAAGTAAGTTATTTGTATTTATTTGTAAGAGCTTTTAAAAATATATTTAGGAAACTAAGCTCTTATCAGATATATGAATTGTAAATATTTACTGTGAGTTGTCTTTTCATGTTCTTGACAATATCTTTTGAAGCACAAAGTTTTCATTTGGATGAAGTGAGATTTAACTATTGTTTCCTTCTTTTTTTTATTGTTTAAAGTATTACATATGTCTCCTTTTTCCCTGATTGAACCCCCCAACCATCACTTGCTTCCCCTAGGACAAGCCCCCACTGCCCCAGTGTCCGTGTCCATTGGTTATGCTAATATGCATGCATACAAATCCTTTGGTTGCTCTCTTACCTCCCCTCACACACACACACACACACACACACACACACACACACACACACACCTTCTTTCTGAGGCTGGACTGTCTGTTCAGTGTTTCTCTGTCTCTGATCTATTTTTTTTGTTCATCAGTTTATGTTGTTCATTTACCTCACATATGAGTGAGATAATGTGATATTTATCTTTCTCCAACTGGCTTATTTTGCTTAGCATAATGCTTTCTAGGTCCATCCATGTTGTTGCAAATGGCAAAAGTTCCTTATTTTTTATAGCAGCGTAGTATTCCATTGTGTAGATGTACCACAGTTTTCTAATCCACTCATCTGCAGATGGGCACCTAGGCTGTTTCCAAATCTTAGCTATTGTAAATTGTGCTGCTATGAACATAAGGGTGCGTATGTCCTTTCTGATAGGTGTTTCTGGTTTCTCAGGATATATTTCCAGAGGTGGGACTACTGGGTCAAATGGGAGTTTCTTTTTTTTTTTTTTTTTTTTTTTTTTTTTTTTTAGGAAACTCCATACTATTTTCCACAGTGGCTGCCCCGGTCTGCATTCCCACCAGCAGTGCATGACAGTTCCTTTTTCTCCGCATCCTCGCCAGCACTTGTCGTTTGTTGATTTGTTGATGATAGCCACTCTGACAGGTGTGAGATGGTACCTGTCATTTTGATTTGCATCTCTCGGATGATTAGTGACTTTGAGCATGTTTTCATATGTCTCTCAGCTTTCTGTATGTCGTCTTTTGAAAAGTGTCTATTTAGGTCCTTTGCCCATTTTTTGATTGGATTGTTTATCTTCCTTTTGTTAAATTGTATGAGTTCCCTGTAAATTTTGGAGATAACACTGGCAAATATGTTCTCCAATGCAGTGGGCTTTCTTTTTGTTTGCTTGAAGCTTTTTATTTTGATGTAGTCCCATTTGTTTATTTTCTCGTTAATCTCCATTGCCCTAGGAGCTGTATCGGTAAATATATTGCTACAACATATGTCAGATATTTTGCTGCCTAAGGAGTATTCTAAGGTTTTTATGGTTTCCCATCTAACATTTAAGTCCTTTAACCATTTTTAGTTTACTTTTGTGTATGGTGTAAGTTGGTGATATAATTTTTTGTTTATTTGTTTGTTTGTTTTGTTTTGTTTTGTTTTGGCATATATCTGGCCAAGTTTCCCAGCACCATTTATTGGAAAGACTGTCTTGACTCCTACCTGTTGTTTCTTTTGTTGGATTTGCTTTAGGTATTATATCCCTGAAAACATCTAATCCAAAGTCACAAAGAGTTATGCCCAGGTTTTCTTATGAGTTGTATAGTTTTAGCTCTTATATTTAGGTCTTTGATCCATTTTGAGTAAATTTCTTCATATGTTTCTTTTCTATGTCTAGATGCTCAAATACTTACCATTGAGTACAGTAACATGCTATATAGATTTGCAGCCTAGGAGCAATAGACTATACCATATGGCCTGGGTGTATAGAAGGCTATACCATCTAGGTTTGTGTAAGTGAAATATGTGATGTTCACACAAGGATAAAATTGGCTAATGACACTGCTCAGAACATATCCCTACTATTAAGCAATGCATATCTGTATAACTCTTTGCTCTAGGACTTGGTTAGGCTATTTTAATTAAGTCTGTTTCCCTGTGGTGTTGCTCCTGGAGTCTTTGGGCTCACATTGACTATCTTTCCCTGATCTATTAAGCTGTCAGTCTCAACTGCTATTATGCTCTAGGCTCTACTACTTACTGATTGCCCTATTTTTGTTTTCATATTTGCCAGCTTTGCTTGTTTCACTGGGAGAGCAGGTACACGGAGCTCTTTTTCTAAAAAATATTTTATTGATTTTTTTTTTACAGAGAGGAAGAGAGAGGGATAGAGAGTTAGAAACATTGATCAGCTGCCTCTTGCATGCCCCCCCACTGAGGATGTGCCCACAACCAAGGTGCATGCCCTCGGCTGGAATCGAACCTGGGACCTTTCACTCCGCAGGCCGATGCTCTATCCACTGAGCCAAACTGGTTTCGGCACATGGAGCTCTTAATGATGGAAGTGAAAGTCTCACAATTGATTTTTTGAGTTGACCTTGTATCCTGCAACCATGCTGAATTTACTTCCTAGTTCTAAGTGGGGTTTTTTATAGTTTGGAGGCATTTCTATGTATAGAATTATGACATCTACATATATGGAATGTTTTATTGATTCTTTTTCAAATTATATGCCCTTTATTTCCTTCTACTGCTTCATTGCACTGGTTAGAGTTTTCAGTACTAAGTCTAAAGACTGTAGCATGGACATCTTTACATTGTTTCTAATCTTATGGGAAAAGCATTCAGGCTTGCACTTTCAAGGGTAATGACGATGGTAGGTTTTGTTATAGAGGTCCCTTATCAAGTTTAAGTAATTCTCCTCTATTCTTAACTTGCCGTACATTTTATTACTAATGGGCGTTTAATTTATGAAGTGTTTTTCTCCACGAATTGATATATTTTTCTTTTTTAGTTTGTTAATATCATGGGTTATATTGATTGACTTTTTTGAACATTCATCTAATCTCGCATACCTGAACAGAATTCCACTATGATTCTTTTTATGTGATGTTGGATTCTATTTTACAATATTTTCATGAGGATTTTTGCATTTAAGTTTATGAGAGATACTGGACTCTAGGGCTTTTTGGCATTCTGTTAGTCTTATTTTGGTATATCTGGTACCAGGGTTACTCTGGAATCATAAAAGTAGTTGGGAACACTCCCTCCTTTTCCTGTGCTCTCAAGCTACAGTTTTATTGCCTTTTCCCCCGTGATGATTAGGGCTTTTTTTCTACCATAGGGTATGTAGAGAGAATGGTCTGGGGGAAAACTTCAGCAAATAGTTGCTGTTTTGTTTCCCATCCCAAGCCAGAATAAAATATATTTCTCAGGATTCTTCTCAGTCTACCCTGTCAGCACTTGGTGGAATTCCTAAAGGAAAAAGTCTACAAGAGGATGCAAAACCACCTATGTCTACAACCCCCAGGGTCTTCACATCTTACACTAGCCTACAGCTAATATTTAGCAATTCCTTAGCCATGTTTAGTTGAATTTCTTATGAGTTTATATGTTGTTCAGTAGTATCTCTGAAAGACAAACAATGATCTGAATACTGTCCGTGAAGAAACTTGTCTCTACAGATTTTAGGTTAGATGTTTGCACTGCAATCTCAGTTTTCTGATTAATTCAAGAGAAGTCAATTTGCAATTTCCAGGGATTTTTATACAGTTATAAAATTCTGCATCCCTGAGTTGATACTATTAATAGATCATATGAACCTGGAGACAAGTTTTTGAGGCTCTGTTTGTCTTCCAGCAACTATACCCCAGTTTACCAATTCCCCCACAATGGTGATTATGGTGGGCTTACCAGCTCGAGGAAAGACTTACATCTCTACGAAGCTCACTCGATATCTGAACTGGATAGGAACACCAACTAAAGGTAAGTCTCTGAAACCTTTTGTTATACAGCCCCCTACAGGCTACTGGCTGGAAACAGAGTAAGGTAGTATGCCTCAGTACCAGGGAAGTCTCAATTATTAATAGAATGTGGACTATTACTGCTACTGCTTCTGCTACTGCTATTACTACTACTACCACTACCACTATACTGTTATAAAATTTCAAATTTCTTGAGCACATACTCTGTGCCCTACCTAAGGCTAGGGTCTAGGCAGGAAAACTAGTAAGATTAAATATCTTACCTCAAGGAGCTCCATTTTTGCAAGACCGTGCGCATCTGAGCTCCCATACAAACCCTACCACAGTCCCCTGTATGCCAACACTAATGGCATCGTGTGTTATTATAGTGTGTGTCTGGGTATCTCTCCCCCGGACCTGCTATAGGGGGCAAGGGACTAGATCATATTTATTTCTGTCTCTCAAGGATGACAAGATTAAAACTAAATACCAAATTTATTTATTCCCTAATGACTATGCTGATGCTTTTAAAGAATATCAACATATCGAATAGCTGAATATTTTTATTGGGCCATGTTCCTCCTTTACATGGCAAGTAGTTAGATTTCTCTAGTAAAATGGAGCACACTACTCCCCAGTGCAGAAAACAGGTCTCCTTGGCATTCATTTATCCACTCAAGCATTAATTATTTGTTGGATGTTGGGCAAACAAAGACAAGTAAGTCGGATGTTTGTCCTCACAGAACGCACAGCTATTCTTAAGTTCTTAAAACACCCAGGAATGAGGAACTGTTATCATCATTTCACAGTTGATAAAATTAATTCCTGGGAGGTGAAGTGTCTTGTCTAAGGGCACATGGCCAATAAGTGACAGACCCAGGATATGAACCCATATTTACGTGATTCCAAACCCTGACACTCACTGTACCACGGCTCATACTTGGCTCTACTGATGGGAAGAGAAAAGAATCCAACATGGCCCTGTACCCTCCCTTCCTCCATTCATTTCCTCTCCTTTCTCTTGCCATCCCAACACCTTTATTTATCTGCCCCATTCCCAACCCCCCGTTCCACCAAGTCTCCTCCTCTCTTCCTTCCATTTCTTCTTTCTCTTAATGCACTTTCTTTAATTCACTAGTGAAGAGTTTCCCAATGCTTTTCCATGTGCCAAACCCATGCTAGGCATTGGAGGTGTAAAAATGGATGCAATTCGCACCCTATTCTTGAAGAGTTCTCCATCTGGTTGTGATGCATAAGAGTACTTCATGTCACCTAGGAATCCCAGATTAGGATAGTGAGGGGGATCATAGGGGAAATTACCAACAGGAAGGCAGTGAAAGCTTCCAGGTAGGTTATATTTGAGCTGAGTCCTGTGGGAGAAGTAGGGCATTCACAGAACAGAGGGCAGAAGGAACAGTTCTCCTGGAGGCCTGCTGGCTCACAGGAGCCTCTCCTGAGTATAGGAGGCACATAACCCAGTGGTGGATGGGTCTTAACTCCAAGCTCCTTGGCCTGTTGTTCAAGGACTTCTACAATCATCCCCTGCAAGTCTCTCAGGCCTCAGTCACAGTGGATGACTCACAATCCCCCAAACATGCTCTGCCTTCCTCCAATGCCCTAGCTTTCTTTGCTCAAGCTGTTCCTCTACCTGAAATTGCCTTTGCTCCCTCCCCCATCTCCCATGTTGGCCCATAAAAGGCCTGCCCCCCCAAATGATTAATTCAAGTCTGCTTTCTCCAAGAAGCCTCAGATCACCCAAAGTTAACCTTTCCTTTCCCCTTACTTTTTACATGGCTCTGACAGAGCACTTAACAAACTGGATGAGATCTCTGTTTACTGATTTGTTCTCTGTCCTGTCTGCTGGATTCTGAGGACTTTGAGAGCCTCATCACACAAATATGGTTCATCTCTGAGACCCCAGGAGTCATGTCCTTCACAGAGTGTACGTCTAAAAAAATGTATTAGTTGAATGCATGAAATATTACTTTACCTCATTGCCTATTATCCCCTTTTCTTCCCTCCTCTCTGTTTTTTTTTCCCATTACAAATGAGAAATATGGCTTAGGGAGGGCTTAAATTTAGTTTCTCTGTCAGGATACAGAAAAATGTAATAACATTGGACTATGATTCAGAAAGCCCAAACTAGTTCTGACTCACTGTTTGACTCTTGGTGATTGATTTTACTCACTGGATCTCAGTGTCTTTATCTTTCCAGTGGAGTAGGGCATGAAAAGGGTTGGAGTTTATGATAAACTAAACTAGTGAAAAGACAACCAGCTTTGGAACCAAACAGCTCTGAGTTTAAATTCCAGTTCCCCACTAATTAACTATGGTGTTACTTACCATCTCTGAACTTCACTTTCCTCATTTGTAAAATGGAAATGGTGATTCCCACTTTGCAGGATTGTTGTGAATAATAAATAATATGGTAGACAAAATTTAAAGCTTTATAAGCATATGATATGATTATAAATTATACCTCCTTCTACCTCTAAATTCCCTCCCAACAAGGACATGTTTTTGCTACTGAGATCTTCCCAAACTCTTCATCAGTGTTCCCTGCTTTCAGTGTTTAATTTAGGCCAGTATCGACGAGAGGCAGTTAGCTACAAGAACTACGAATTCTTTCTTCCAGACAACATGGAGGCCCTACTTATCAGGAAGTAAGTATCTAACATTTTAGGGACCTGTGCTGCTCCCTGGCTGAGGGAGGGCTTTGTTCAGGTGATGGGGGACTAGGGCAGAGCCATGAGGGTTATCAAGGAGGCCCTCTAGACTCTCAAAGGGTGGTTTGGACAGCCCTTCTACCATATTACCTACAATATGTTTCTGGTCATAGCTATCCCCTGCTTAAAAACTTTGAACAGTATCTTACTTCTGACAGGAAAGAATGGAAACTTTTCAGGCTAATATTTGAGGCAAGAGTCTCAGTAACTTGGCATATTCCAATCTCTCCAATCACATCCATTCAACTTCAAGGTTGAGCACTTACAGAAAAGAGCCCTTGTCTCACTTATTGATCCATGCTTTCATAATAGAACCTTGAAAAGAGTAATCACTTAATAGATTTATACCAAAACCATAAATACATTGCCAATGCCATACATGTCCTTGCACTGGTATCCGTGTCAGGAATGCCTTCTCCTTCACAGACCATATACTTGGGCTCTAACTGGGTTCAAGAAGCAGCTCAGCTTGAGCTCTAGTAACTCAAGGAATGGAGCCTTTAATAATATGTCTTCTGTCATTCTGTTTTTCCTGGGCATGCCACTTTATACCTGCCCCTAAGATGTCCACACAGAACCACTGTAACCTGTGTGACATCTCTGTGCTTGTCATGGTGCCTAGAAGATAGGACACCTTGTGTAGATGTTTAATAGGGGAATAATTTAACCTAGGACATCTGAGAGATGGTGCAAAAGATACTGCAGGAAAATGGAGAGGAGCCAATCTTGAGGATGGGTCTTGTTTGTTTCTCTCTCCTTTTACAGGCGGTGTGCTCTGGCAGCCCTGAAGGATGTCCATGATTATCTCAGCCGTGAGGAAGGCCACGTTGCGGTAAAGAAACTTGTATTGTTCCCTACGGTTTCTGCTGGGATGGAGAACAGTTAATATGTGTATTGAGCATTCACTGTGTTCCACACGTTATTCTAGGTACTTTGTACATATTAATTTAATTCCACCTTACCCTATGAGATAGGTATTATACCCCACTTTATATCCCAGAAGAATGACACACAGAGAGATTAAATAATTTCCAAAAATGGTACAGTATGTATGTGGCAGGACAGAACTGTAATCCAAGTTGTTGTGACTCCTAAATATACAGTTAACTACTATACCTCCCACCTGACTCGCAAAAAATTAGCAGCAGTACACTAAAATTTAAACTACAGTAAAACATTTTGAGTTCTGAGATTTACCTAAACATTTTAGTCAATTTAATCTCAGGCTTTTGAAATAGGATTTGCAAATTCTAAAAGGGGAAAAGATCCTCAAATATGCAAATTGTCCCGTCTAAGGTGCTGGACCTTGTGAGTTGTTTCCTGTTCTTAAAGGGCTCCAGGGTGATAAGGAAGGAAGATGCCTCACCTAGACGATGAGAAATCAGTTCAAACTCTGTTCTGTCAGCAACTCTCAGTGACCTCGGTTAAGGCAAATCCTTCCTCAAAGGCTAGCTACTTCACCTGTATAATGACCCTAATAAAAACCCACAATTTTTGCTTGGCCAGCATGGCTCAATGGTTGAGCATCGACCTGTGAGCCATAAGGTCATGGTTCCATTCCTGATCAGGGCACATGCCCACGTTGCAGGAGGCTGCCAGTCAATGGTTCTCTCTCACCATTGATGTTTCTGTCTCTCTTTCCCTCTCACTTCTTCTCTGAAATTGGTAAAAATATATTTTTTAAAACCCCACAATTTTTCTTGTCTTATACTTACAAAGCCTGCTACATTTTGGGAGCAACAGTAGGACTCAATGAGTACTTGAGAAATTGACACAATCCAATTCCAAATCTTTCCTATCATTTGTCACCAAGTCCAAGTTCTCTTTCCTGGTAGCACTCCACGTGGCTAAATACAGGGATGCTCAAAGAGTAGGCATTCTACCAGCACCAGACTCACAGTAAACCAATCTCATCATGTGCCTCTAGGTTTTTGATGCCACCAACACTACCAGAGAACGACGGTCACTGATTTTGCAGTTTGCTAAGGAACATGGTTACAAGGTACAGTAACACTGCCACTCTTATCTAGAGCCTACTGATCCAGCACAAACTCCAAAGAAAGGCAAACCAGAGGACTCATCGGTGCCAACTCAGCTACCATAGGGTCAACGTTTTAATCTGGTTGAGATGGCTTTCCAGATCATGGTTAGAAGCAGCAAAACAGAACAGAACAGGAAAGGAGGTGTGCCATGTTAGGCAATGAAGGTGATGGCTGGCAGGCTGACACTGTGGAGGGGTTGGAGTGAGGAAAGTGGAGAGAGAACCAGTACAAAACACATATACACTGAGTGGCCAGATGATGATGATCTCTGAATACATAATAATCTGGCCACTCAATGTATAGCCTATATAATAAAAGGCTAATATGCAAATTGTCCCCTCAATCAGGAGTTTGACCAGCAGGAAGGCCAACCAACCACCCATGTCCCCTTCCCCTGGCCAGGCTGGCTGGACCCCACCCATGCACAAATTCATGT
This sequence comes from Pipistrellus kuhlii, assembly GCF_014108245.1. Taxonomy (NCBI): domain Eukaryota; kingdom Metazoa; phylum Chordata; class Mammalia; order Chiroptera; family Vespertilionidae; genus Pipistrellus; species Pipistrellus kuhlii. The sequence continues at coordinate 2,178,988 of NW_023425553.1, forward strand.
ACTGGGCCTCTAATACATATTGATATATATTTTTATTTGAGTGGCCAGATTATTATATTTCAGAGATCATAATAATCTGGCCACTCAGTATATACGAACTAAAAGCCAGCATGGGAAACCATGAACAAAATGGAGGGGGGAAAATCTACTGAATAAGAGAAGATATTTGTGATATATTTGATAAGGGGTTAATATCCAAAATATAAAAAACTCATACAACTCAATAGTAAGAAAACAAAAAAAATCCAATTGAAAAATGGGTAGCAGACCTGAATATATATTTCTCCATCGGAGACATACAGATGACTGATAGACATAAGAAAGGATGCTCAACATCATGAAACATCAAAACCACAGTGAATAGCACCTCACACCAGTCAGAGTGGCTATCGTCAATAAGTCAACAACCCCTTGCTGGGTGGCTAAGTTAATTGGAGCATCATCCCATACACCAAAAGGTGGCAGATTTGATTCCCAGTCAGGGCACATACTGAGGTTAAGGTTTGGTTCCCAGCTGGGGCAGGTAATTGATCGATGTTTCTCTTATATTAATATTCCTCACTCCCTTCCTCTCTCTGAAAAATCAATTTCAAAAATTTTAAAGCCAACAAATAACAAATGTTGGCGAGAATATGGAGAAAAGTGAATCCTCGTGCATTGTGGGTGGGAATGTAAATCAGTACAGCCACTGTGGAAAACAGTATGGAAATTCCTAAAAAAAAAAAAATTAAAAAAAAAATAAATAAAAACAGAATTGCCACATGCCCCAGAAATACTACTTCTGTTTTTTTATCCAAAGAAGATAAAAACAGCCGAAGCCAGTTTGGCTCAATGGTAGAGCATCGGTCTGCAGACTGAAAGGTCCCAGGTTCGATTCCGGTCAAGGGCATGTACATTGGTTGCGGGCACGTCCCCAGTAGGGGGTGTGCGAGAGACAGCTGGTCGATGTTTCTCTCTCATCAACGTTTCTAGGTCTCTATCTCTCTCCCTTCCTCTCTGTTAAAAATAAATAAAAATAAATAAAAAAGAAGATAAAAACACTAATTAAATATATATGCACCCCTATGTTTATTTCAGCATTATTTACAATAGCCAAGATATGAAAGCAACCTACTGTAGGTGTCCATCAATAGATGAATAAAGAAAATATGGCATATGGAGAGCGATTGGGTTCTTAGAAAGATGTAGGGCTCCAAGAAGGATGTATATATACTTACACACACACCATGGAATATTATCTAGCAATTAAAAGAATGAAAATTACCATTTTCAACAACATGGATGTACCTAGAGGATATTATACTAAGTGAAATAAGTAAAAAAAAAAATGAATACCATATGATTTCACTTATTTATAGAATATAAAAAACATGCACAAATGAATAAGTAAAACAGAAACAGACGCATAGATACAGAGAACAAATTTGATTGCCAGAGTGAATGTGGGTGTAAAAGGTGAAGGGGAATTTTTAAAAAGTTTTCTTTGTGACGAGAAAGAAAGAAAGAAAGAAAGAAAGAAAGAAAGAAAGAAAGAAAGAAAGAAAGAAAGAAAGAAAGAAAAGAAGGAAGGAAGGAAGGAAGGAAGGAAGGAAGGAAGGAAGGAAGGAAGGAAGGAAGGAAGGAAGAAAGGAAGAAAGAAAGGAGAGAGAGAGAGAGAGAGAGAGAGAGAGAGAGAGAGAGAGAGAGAGAGAGAGAGAAAGAAAGAAAGAAAGAAAGAAAGAAAGAAAGAAAGAAAGAAAGAAAGAAAGAAAAGAAAGATTGTCTTTCTAAGCCTGATTTATTTTGTAGACATTACTTATAGGATCCCATGTTTAAAACAAAAAAAAACAAAAAAACAGTCAAAATACAAAGCAATAATCTGGAACATTCAATTTAGACCCCATCTGCCCCATAAAAATCTGAATCCTTAAAAGCACCACTGAATGAAATCCTGTTGTCAGAGATGCCCCCAGTGATGAATCAGAGTCATTGAGAAAGGGTCAAGCCTATCAAACATAATTCCCTGATGGAAATCTCTCTTCTGTTTCTCTTATAGGTGTTTTTCATTGAGTCCATCTGTAATGACCCTGGTATCATTGCAGAAAACATCAAGGTAAGGACTCCCAGTTACCTTCCCTCCTTACTCTGCTTCAGGCTTGGATCATGCCTAAAACTACCTCTATTGGATCAAAGGAAGTATTCTTCCCCAAGGTTCTCTTTCCACTTCCTACAGGAATCATTCCATGACAACTGTGGCCTACAATTTTCCTATGAAATTAAATGAGGCAAACATATATAGAGTTATTAATATGCAGCAGGCTCCAAGCTTTACTCATTGATTTTTCACAACAAACCTGCATGTTAGGAATAATTTCAGTGTTGGAAACTGAGGTTCCAAGAGAAGTGACTTGTCAAGGATTTGTACCATCAGAAAGAGGTAGAACTGGGAATGGACCTCAGACTTGGCTATCTGCCTCAAAAACTCTTTATTCTGCCCCACGATTCACAGCAGAGCTATCACTGCTTTTAGATTCTAGGCATGTGGTCTAGAATTAGATCACTTTCTGTATTTTATTGTTCCTTATTTCATCAAATTACTGAAGCTCAGTGACAGAAGATACCTTAAAAGTCATCTTCAACCCTCCATCAGATACTTGAAATCTCAGGTGAATGTTTGTCTAGCCCAGTGGTCTGCAAACTCATTAGTCAACAGAGCCAAATAATCAACAGTATAACGATTGAAATTTCCTTTGCGAGCCAAATTTTTTTTAAACTTAAACTTCTTCTAACGCCACTTCTTCAAAATAGACTCTCCCAGGCTGTGGTATTTTGTGGACGAGCCGCACTCAAGGGGCCAAAGAGCCTCATGTGGCTTGTGAGCCACAGTTTGCCGAGCACAGGTCTAGACTTTCTCCCCATACCTCCAGTGACAAGAGGCTCATTGCCTTGATAAAGTAAAGTCCAATCAAGCTGAAATCTTGTAATTTCCATTCAACTGGTCCTATTTTTTGCCTCTATAGGCACAGAACATGCCCAATCCTTCTCTTTCTTCTTTGTCTATTCATCCATTTATTTATTCAACAGAAAATGAATCCATACACTATGCTGGGCCATTCTGGGTATTAGAGATATAGAAATGGATAGAGAAGAATCTTGCTCTTGTGCTCACAGTCTTGAGAAAGACTGACAAGTTCATAGGTATAATTCTGCGCTATCAATGCTAAGATGAGGGAATAAGGGAGGCTGTGGGAACAGAATATTAAGAACCTAACATTGCATGAGAGGGGTAGGTGCAATAGGAAAACTTCTCAAGGAAGGCAATAGCTAACCTGCATCTTGAAGAATGCATAGGAATTTGGCAGGCAGAGAATGGGAAATAACAGAATAGCATGTATGAAATATGGCATCTCCAGGGAACTGTAAGTTGCTTGGGTTGGCTAAAGCAAAGTGTGCAGAGAAATAGGGGAATAATAGGAGATGAAGATGAAAAATTCTTTCCAGCCCAATCATGACAAACCATGAGTCACCTGCTAAAATATTTCATAGTTTGTGCTAAAATATATGAGAACTGGTAAAAGGTCTTAAGCAAGGGAATTCTATGGTCAGATCTGCAAGTTAGAAATATCCTCTGGCTATTAGTATGGGAAATACATCAGAAACTTTTTTTTCAATAACAAGATTTTATTTTATATATTTTTATTGATTTCAGAGAGGAAGAGAGAGATAGAAACATCAATGATGAGAGAGAATCATTGATTAGTTGCCTCTTGCACATCCCCTACTGGGGATCGAACCCACAACCCGCATATGTGCCTTGACGGGGAATAGAACCATGGCCTTCTGGTTCATAGGTCAACGCTCAACCACTGAGTCACACCGGCTGGGCAGAAGTAACAAGATTTTAGAGAGTGATCAGTCACAAAGCTATCATGAACATTCAGGCGAAAGAAAATACAGGCCAATTGAAGAGATATTTGTAAGATATAGTGGAGAGGATTTTGGTGCCTGCTGAGAGGAGGGGAATGTTAAAAAGGGACTCATCTAGGATGTTTCCCAGTTGCCTTTTAGGCTCTGTTGACTGAGTGGATGAGAGTGCCCTTCACTGGGATGGGTAGAGAAGGTAGGTATTGAGAGAATTGGAGATGCCAGCCCTAAAGCAAACATGCCATATTCTCCCAGGAAACACTCGATACATGTGAGTTATTGTGACCCCTGGCCAGGATCTCCTGTTTTTCAGCCATTTCTCATGGCACAATCTCCAGGCCTCTTATAAATGTTCTTAAATGATCTCTAATGGCCCTTCCCAAGGGCACTGTCAGAGTCTCTGTCTTCCACGGTCCCTCTGTCCTTCTCTCTTCTCCCAGCAAGTGAAACTCGGCAGCCCTGATTACATAGACTGTGACCGAGAAAAGGTTCTGGAAGACTTTTTAAAAAGAATTGAATGCTATGAGCTCAACTACCAACCCCTGGATGAAGAACTGGACAGGTAAGAACCCAGAACTCTACAGTCCAGATCTGGATGCTTAGCGCTGTTTCAATATGCTGTAGGACCTAGGAAAATTTCTTCCCTCTGTGGACCTCAATCAGCTTCTGTATCTGTAACATCAGGAAGCTGGACTTGATTTGTATTCAAGGACCCTCCTAGTTCTAATTATCAATGAGGTGGTGATTCATTGACCTGCAAGGTGTTCACAAGAGGATTGAAGTCGTGTTTTCTTGAGCAACATGGACATATCAGGGATAACATATCAGGGACCTGATCTTTGCTGGGGGTGTGGACAGACATTTATAGTTTCTCCTGCCTTTGTTGCTATTATTTTTTTGAATATTATTTTTGTGAATGGCATTTCAGTTTCCAAACATGTTCACATTCTTTGTTTCATTGAATCCCTTGTAAAGGAGACTAAAATAGGTCTTATGATCAGACATTTTCAGAAGAAATTGAGTCTTAGAGAGCTGAAACTACTTGCCCACGCTCTCACCATTAGAGCTAGGATTCTAACCACATATTCGGTCTCTTAGCCATGTCTCTTCTTACCATGCCCACGTATACCTCTTCAATGAATAAGTAGTTGGTCCCTCTGGGTTGTGGTTCTGTTCTCAGGTAGCTTCCACAGTGCCTTGAAATATGGGAAGACGCATGAAAAATTTAAAACTTTTATTCCTAATACCAGATAAAGATAGGAGAGGTGTTAGCTGTCAGTACAGGGAATATGTAAGTTTTAGACATAGGTTGTTCCCTGAGCCCTACTCTTTTTCAAAATGGGTTGTGATGAGAAGAGACTTTCAGAGTCACTCAGACTCTGTAATCCAAGTGAGAAGGGTAAGGAGGTTCCAAGCTGAATACTACCCTAAGAATATTAAAGAACATCCTTTTAGCTCTGTCTCACTGAAGTCCTGAGAGGTGAGCATTGTTACTGCCTCACTCTTCAGGGAAACAGAGACCCAAGTGCTTATCTGAGGCCACAGAATGAATCAGTAGCAGAATATTGGGTCTAGTAATAATTAATGTCGTTTTTAACATTCGTTTAAAATCTTGCTTGGCGTTGGCGTTGACTTGTATTGACATAACCTTCAAACACGTGGTATCTACAGAACGTGTGAAGTGCAATTAACAAGTTTTGCTTGAAAAAGTTTGTGTTTGGTTTGGTTTTTGTTGCAAAACTAGGGCTAAGAAGATGGCGGATGAAGAGCATATTCGGCACTGCATGCTTTACGAGTTCCAATTAGGAAGAAAAGCAAGTGAGGCTGCAAAAAACATCTGTAGTGCTCTTGGTCAAGATGCAGTTAGCGCCAGAAAATGCCAGCGTTGGTTTGAGAAATTTCGCGAGGGAAATTTTTCGTTAGATGACAAGAGTGGTCGAGGCCGTGTGTCCAATTTTGATCAAGAAGCTCTTCAAGCTCTTTTGGTGCAAAATCCTCAAATTACCCAACAAGAGCTTGCGACAACTTTAAATTGTTCACAAAAAAACAATTTCCAATCAATTGCGTGCACTTGGCAAAGTCCAAAAGTTTGGAAAATGGGTTCCTCATGAGTTGACCGACAACAACCGTAATCAGAGTCACAATTTGCAGTTCGCTCCTCTCTCATCAAAACCGTTTGCCGTTTTTAGAGCAAATTGTTACCGGAGATGAACAATGGGTGCTGTATGTTAATTTGAAAAGGCGGCCTCAATGGTTGGACAAAAATGAGGCTCCACAGCCCACGCCAAAACCTGACTTGCATGCGAAAAAAGTGATGTTGTGTGTTTGGTGGAATTTTAAAGGAATTCTTCATTATGAACTTTTACCATCTAACCAAACCATTACAAGTGCAGTGTATAGCGCCCAATTGGAAAGGTTAGCCCAAGCTTTAAGAGAAAAAGAACCCGCGCTGATTAATTGGAAGGGCGTAATTCTTCACCACGATAACGCACGACCGCATACTGCAAGAATCACTGCTGAAAAACTGCACCAGTTGGAATGGGAAGTTCTCCCTCAACCTGCATATTCTCCTGATATTGCCCCTTCTGATTACCATTTGTTTCGTTCTTTGCAAAACTTTCTTCTTGGAAAAAAATTTAATAATGAAGAATGCCTCAAAAATGCATTGACCGAATTTTTTGCATCAAAATCACAAGAATTTTACAACAGAGAGATTAAAATGCTTCCTGAGCATTGGGCACAAGTAGTAGAAAACAACGGCAACTATATTGTTGATTAAATTTTGTTGTATTGTTTAAATAAATTCGATTTAAAGTATTAGAAAACGACATTAATTATTACTAGACCTAATATATACTCAGACACTTATCTGCAAACTTCCAGCCTGGTTCTTCCCTTCTCACATCCCTAGGTCATACAAAGTGTCACATGAGGCTTAGACACACAGTACAAGGGGCAGGACCTTAGGTATAATTGTGAAGATTGTTCTCTGTGCAGGGATATTTAGATCCAGGGTATACTTACTTTTTTCACCAAGGCATGTGTGCTGGAGTGGAACTGTTTCTGCCCTGAGGAAAGTGTAACCTTTTCCAGTTTCCACATGCAGCATAGAGGCTAGCAGCCTATGGTGAGAGAAATTTGAAGGAGAGGAGCTGAGGTGAATGAATGGCATGGAGAAATCCCCTAGCCTCCTAGCCTTCTAGCCTTCAACCTAAATTCCTGCAGGTGCTCAGTCAGTGTTTGATGAATCAGTTTGAGCATCACGGTTGACTTTAATCATTTTTCCATGAACAGACATTTATAGTCCATGCCTCAAGACCCAGCCCTAAGCTCTGCTTTAGGAACCTAAAGAGCGATAGTCTGTCCCTGCTCTGATAGAATGACCATTTTGTTTGGAAAGACAGTGAATATGCAGTTGACAGAATAGCAGGGATGCTCACACAAGTGGGCTGGAGGAACACCCAACTCATCTTGAAGGAAGAGGTCTAGAAGAGCAGGTTTACCCAGTAGGTAGACTAGACATGTGTTTTGGGTACCAACGAGAAAAAGGCTACAAAAAAATAAGAAGAAAATAGTCTTGGAATAATTTAATATTTTATATTTCCAGCATTAAGGTAGTCAAAATAGTAAAAAATAAAACCAGAACTTGGTAGAACTTCCTTTTAATATAGATTATGGTTTTTGTTTTAAATTATATGTGGTAGGGTGGAGTATTAGCTACTGTCATACATTTTTCTAAGTGACTTCTCATGTCTGGGCTCAAAGAAGTCTTCCTAGAGAGAGTGAATGTACCAGCTGTAGAAGGATAAATACATAGGGGCTCAGCTTTGGAGACCAGACAAGGAACACATTTTCAAGCAAAGAGAATAGCACTTCCTAATGGCCTAGTTAAATCTGAATAAGAGTAGATGAATACAGAGAAACACCCAGAAAAAGCATAAAGGCTGGGGTAAAACAGAAGTTATGAGCATGGGCCTGGAGCAGTGAGGCCAAATAGGACCAGTGTGTAAAGGCACCGAGAATGTCAGACTAAGCTGAGGAATTTGGAAATTCTCCTAGAGCCACTAAGAATCTAGCGTCAGGGACAGACAGTAACCAGACAACAATGCTACATCATATATTTTCTACCCTTAAGCTCGGAGGGTCCTTGGAGAGGTTGACCTTAGGCAAATCACTTCCTTCTCTCTGTTTCAGTTTCCTTGCCCATAAAACAGAGATAATAATTTCTGCTTCCTATGATTGTTGTGAGGATTCATGCACTTTGAAGTCTGCATTCCCTGCCAGAAGCTTCCAAAATGTTCAGCAAATATGAATGCCCTATGGGATCATTGGACATGAATGACAGGAAGGGGCATGCCGAGTATGGTGCAGATAGAAAGGCCTTCGTTAGGAATAACAGAGAAGCTTTCTGAAACCAAACCCATCGCTCACTGCCTTGCCTGCTTTGGGGTAGAGCAGCTATTTCCATTCACTTGGTTTTGTTACTGTGCACACAAGGTTGCTAGTGTGTTTCCCCATTGCCCTAGCCTCCCTCACCTCTTTCCAGGGATCACCCTGAACTCCTCACAATAAAACAACTTAGGAATTAGTGCCTGGCACAACAGGTGCCTCAAAGTCTTGCTCCATGGTTCTATTCTTGATTAGTCAAAGTTCCCCATTTCAAGCTCCTCTGCAAACAGGTTGTTGAATAATTTGATTATCATTCTGTGTATAGTTGTTAGTTCATGACAAAGAGGAGACTGAAAAGTGACTCTAAGCAAGGACCACAAGTTCCCCACTGATGGTGTGAACCACATCTGTATTCCCATGCCCCAGCACATGACACACCTTAGAATATGTTTGTGGAATGGAGGATGAGCATTGGTCATGCATTTCTAAGTATATATTCCTAACTGGCCTAAGAACTTCCAAGCACAATGCTTAGAACAGACAATGGTATATTTGTTGACTGCTTGGCCAATAGGGAAAGAATCCAACTCGTTCCCCTTTCTGAGTAAGGAAGATACATACACACAGAGACACAGCGCACACAGACACAACCTTGTAACTGCCTATAGAGTATCAAATACAATATATCATAGCAGAGATTCAAAGAACAGAGAAGCAGAGCTCAGGTCATGGTTTGAAAGGGTGAAGGAGTGGACAAGTTTGGAGCTGCTGGGGAGATGTTGGAGGTCTCCAGAGACACAGAGGATTACTGCTTCTCTCCAAGTATATCAGGAGTGTGAACCACAGAAGACAGAACCCCAGATGCCTAGAATGTGATAAGTAAAGGTGAAAATACAGCCTGGCTCAAGTTGAGACTGAGAAAAGGATACAGAGGGAGATGGTAGCAGGCAGTGAGCTTCTGAAGGTGTCCAGGAAACAAGTTTCTGAGACAGGTACCTAGAATAAGAAAAGTCATGGCATCCTGTTAGAGGAAAGGTTGGTGAAAGCTGGGTTGTGGAGGAAGCTTGTTAGGCAGGGTGTATAGTTGGGGTTTCTCTTGGGATTAGCCTTTCCACCATCAGCCCCTGAACTGCCCTTGCTCTTGCTTGGACTGGCCCAGCCACCTGTCCTACATCAAGATCTTCGACGTGGGCACACGCTACATGGTGAACCGAGTTCAGGACCACATCCAGAGCCGCACAGTATACTATCTTATGAACATCCACGTCACACCCCGCTCCATCTACTTATGCCGGCATGGTGAGAGTGAACTCAACCTCAGAGGCCGCATTGGAGGTGACTCTGGCCTCTCAGCTCGGGGCAAGCAGGTAGGGAAGGCCCCATGTACCCAGAGGCATTGGCTGATCTGGACCAGGGGGTGCCGCAGGTGGGTGGAGTAGCCACTACCTGGGTCCTGAGGATTGGGAGTCTCAGTGACAGGATAGAAGCAGGTTCTGGTCACTCCCACTCTTTTTCCCTGATAGCCACTCCATCTTCAACCATCCTTAAATGCTACCAAGTGCCCACAGGAGCTACAAGGCTGAGAAGCTAGGTCCTGGCACTCCATGTGCTCATACCTCGCTGCTTCTTCAACCCCAGCTTGATAAGCACCTTGGCTCCACCCAACTGGTCCCCTCATCATCCTCAAAACTCTGTGTTTTTACTTGTGCAGTTTCCTCACCTAGGCTGCCTTCTTCTGTCAGCTGATGACCATCACTTGCACGGACAGCTACCCTGAAGTGCCCCACCCTTGAATCCATCTTCTCCTCCCTTACTCAGGGTTAATGCTACCCCTCCCCTCCACCCACTGCAGATCATCACACTGTCAGCACTTATCCCCAGCCTGTGACTGCTTCCTTCCTGCCCCACCTCCCATACCCCCTTCCAGGGTCCAGTTGCTGCTCCATGGTCTGGTCTAGGAAGCCCTTCACTGTCCTCTCCAGTCGCCAGACAGCTTACCATTCTCTGGGCTCCATATCTCCCAGTGCTGGCCCATCTCTGACTTTCTGGCCTGAGTCTTTTCTATCCTTCTAAGCATGGTGACCTGCACATTATGGGTGCTGGCTCAATAAAGGGACACATTTTCCCACGTTCAGCCCTGTGCCTAGGCTTGTTAGCACAGGTCCTTGCTGGGGAAATCGCTTGGGGATGGGACAAATGGGATGTGGGTGCACAGACAGGAAACACCCTCTTTCATTGGACACTTGTGGCCTCATTTAATCTTCACAGCAGCTCTGTGGGGTGGGCATTCCCATCACCAGTTTATGAATAAGCAAGCGGAGTCCAAGATAGGAGCAGAGAGCAGCCCCAAGTCAGACACAGTGGGAGCAAGGAATGAAAACCAGGCCTTCCCCCCTGCCCCCTGCAGCCCCACAGCAGAGGTGGCATTGTCACAGGCAAGGGACTGCACCCATCCTCGTGGCTCCCTTTCTGTGGCCTTCACACTGACAGCCTCCCCTCAAGAGCAGAGTCAGAGGCCACCAGAGGCATCACCCTCACCTCATGGCACCACCTGCAGCCAGGGGTCTCTTGGGTGCAGCTGGCCATGGCCTTGCCCACCTAGCTCAGCACCCAGCTTGGACACATGGCCACTCCACACAGATGTGAGCATGGACACACTCCCGCCTGGCCCCCACATTCACAGGTGGGCACAGGGCACCACGCCCTTTCCCAGGAACTGGCTCCCAAGTCCGTTACAGTAGCTCTCACCAACCGTGTGCCAGGGGTGCTCTGGGCTCTCCCCACCCAGGAACTAATCTCCACTCGCAGAGACCAGGCTGGGTGAGCGCATGCTGTTCACACCTTCCAGGCAGGAGGCCCCAGGCCAGAGAGGCCAGGGACGCCCCAGGCACAGGGAGCCTGTGTGAGGGAGCTGCAGCAGTTCAACCCCATCACCTACCCCCCAGCCAGGGCTCCTTCCACCAGAGCACACTGGCTGCTGCTGACTCAGAACCCACCCTTAGCGTGTGTGCACACAGTGCCCATGTTCGGACGTGTAAACATGTGCCGTGTTTTTGCATCTGTGCCCATGCTCCTCACACACATGTGTACCCATAGTAACGTGCCTATACGCAGAGAAGAGGGGATCACTGCCTGCTCTGGGCTCCCACCACCGTTGGTGGTTTCTCTCGGTGCCATCACCGTTTCTCTCCCTGGACTGGCCATGTCTTAAGAACAGGTTACCCGGGTACTCAGTGCAGGTCCACACATACTCAGCACATGTTTGAATGTGGTTAGAACCTGGTACCAGCACCCCTACTAAAGCAGTAAGAATTCAAAGAATCAAAAAGAAATATTCCCTAAATCCCACCCCACCACATCTAGACTACACTCTGAGTACCCAGAACCCAAGAAATCTCTGCCCTGTGGTCTGGTATCTATTTCCAGTGCCTGTGTGGCCCTGTCACAGAGTCTGTCCACCTGAAAGTAGGCCATATCACAGGAGTGTTCACCCCTAGGATCAGGGGGATCTGAGAGGATATGGTGTGGGCAGAACTTGGTCATGTGATGGATTATCCACAAACCTGTACTCAAGGCATCTATGAGTGCAGGATGGAGGCAAGAAGAGAAGGGAAATGGACTGTGGATGGAGGGCCTCCCTATGCACTCTTGTCCCAGTCTCCACAAATGTTAGAGGTGGACTGTTTGAAGGAATTAATAACCGAGTAGGTTGTTCAGTGAACAAGCATCAACAAACACACACATATAAACTCACATATTCTATTATATTTCCTTGATCTGTAGTCACATGGGAAAGAATATGGCTTTTTATAAATTGGAAACATTTAAACTGTGTTCTTGCTTGTTCATCATCATTCTACCATGTGTGATAGATCTGAGCTTGTTCTCATGGCTACCCTGTCTTCTTTCATTTCTCTTTCTCCCCTCTTCTCCTCATCTGTACCCCCTACTTTGCAGTATGCTTATGCCCTGGCCAACTTCATTCAGTCCCAGGGCATCAGCTCCCTGAAAGTGTGGACCAGCCACATGAAGAGGACTATCCAGACAGCTGAGGCCCTAGGCGTCCCCTATGAGCAGTGGAAGGCCCTGAATGAGATTGATGCGGTGAGATGTAGGGGAATGGATTTCCTGGTGGATGGTGGGGCTTCACTCTCGGCTTATACCCCGGGTTGCCTCTGCGGGCTCCTATGGTAACCTAATTAATTCAACAAACATTTCTTGACAACCAGTCGTGTGACAGACACTATTCTGTGTGTTGAGGATCCGTGAAGGCCAGAACAGACAAGTTCTCTGAACTCATGGAGCCCATATGCAGACAGTAAATAAGACACTGCATCTCATGTGACCAAGGGTTGTGAGAAGGGAAGTACAGGGACTATGGGAGGCTGAGGGTGCTTCTGACAAGACGTGGTGATGTAAGATTTACAAGGAAAGCTTCCTAGATGAAGGTGGAGATGAGAAAAGAAAACAGGCAAAATGGTCTGGGAGTAAGGAAATAAATTTAATTTCAGTGGCAAGGAGCAGCTCATGAGAAGGCCCAGAGGTGAGAAGAGACCATGGCATGCTCAGAGAACGGAGGCTAGAACAGCAGAGAGGCTGGGACAATGATTGTGAGGTCTGGAGATAAGGGAGATAAGGTTGGAAAGGAAGGTAGCTTGTAGGGCTTTATATCGTGTTGAGGAATTTGGATGCTGACCTATAAACGGGAAACCATTGATGTAGTCTAAGTCAAGGATGAATGGCTTGAATGTGATTCACTTTTAAAAAAATAAAATAAAAAGACCATTCTGGCCACGGGTGGAGACTAGGTAGGAAGAAGGCCAGAAGGAGCGTGTAAACTGATATGAAGATGACTGCATTAGTCCAGAAAGAGGTGAGGGTGTGATGGACCAGAGTAGTGGCACTGGTGATGGAACAAAGAACTTGAGGAATATTTTATCAGACTCTTATCACATGGCCATCTCTCTTTGGGTCAGGTTTTCCCATGAGCTCTTTTTTTAAAAATGTTTTTGTTTTAGAGAGAGAGGGGGGTGGGGAAGGAGAGAGAGAAACAGCAATGATGAGAGAAAGTCATTGATTGGCTATCTCCTTAACACCCCACACTGCAGAAGGAGGCCATAATCTGGGCATGTGCCCTAACTAGGAATTGAACCATGACCTCCCAATTCATAGGTCGATGCTCAACCACTGAGCCACACCATCTGGGCCCATGTGTTCTTTGAAAAGGCATCGTTTCCTCTCATTGTTTCACCTGCATGATAAATACACTGATATCAGATAGTGGCACATAGGCTATGATTGTTAGACCCCAAAGCAAAAGCTTCACCACAGATACAAATAACTTGAATGTAGGTAGGTTAACCTGCTTGCCTACTAAATATGCCTCTATAAATACTGACAAGTATGTGTGTGTGTGTATATATATACATACATATGTCCTTAATGATAGACATACAGCAATACTCATTCTTACAAAAAGGGATATGTACAATAGCATCGTTCTGCATATCACATGTATTTGCTATAAATACATGCAAGGAAATATGTCAACTCTTCATCCTAAGAGTTCAGTTATGGTTTGTTTCTTGCACACATGTGATATAAACATTTATTTGATGCCTACTTTGTTTCACAAAATCTGTTTCATGTATTTTGGTTCCTGTCTTCACTGAATTTTCAGGTTAAACAGGTTAGACAGAGGACTAAACAGAGGAATACAAAGCAGTGTGCATAATACAGGCTCTGGTAGGCTAGACTGTGGGTGCATAGATGTCGGGGCAGGACATGTGGCCCAGCCAGGATCTGCCTGGAGGAAGTGATGCGAATGTTAACTTGGCAGGTTAATAGTGAGCCAGATAGAGAATATCAGGAGTGGTATGCCAGGCAGAGAGAACAGCTGAAACAAAGAGGGTATTGTGTGTGCACAGCTGCTAAGGTTGTAGCAGTGGGGGCTAAGAGGGAGGAAAAAGGAATAGATTTGAGAGAAATTTAGGAGGTAGAATCCCAGCAATGAGTTATGAAGGTGTGGATAAGGAAGAAGCAAGAATTTAGAATGATGCCTATGTTTTTGGTTTGTTTTCCATGATCAATAATATATTGATAATTGGTTCCATTTATTGAGTCTCTAAAATGTGCCTTAGATATCCTGTACTAGTCTCTTTTGCACATATTATCTCTCATATTCAAAACGCTCTTGTGGGGTAATTGTACTTCTCGTCGTGTTGCAGATGAGGAAAATAAAATTCAGAGAGGTTAGGCAGTTTTCCTTAAGTCATTAGGAAATCAGTGACCATTTCCACTGGCAACAGGTTCACAGAATGCCTCTGAATAGAAAGTCAAAGGATGTTGTGTGTCCTGTAGGGCACACTCTCTCCCATGCACAGGGCCAGTTGAAGAAGTTTGACAATGCATAGCTGTTTGTGGGCTAGGGAAGAGGCAAACCTCACACCAGAGCCAGCTGCTTCCCCTACAGGAGGGTCTAATCCTTAGACTCCACACAACCAGATGGGAAAACTTATAAACTCAACATAGCGTCCCTACCCCACCAGCAGCCGCCTCACTTCTGGGGATTTCTAAGTGGACTTGGAACTCTCGTATGCTCCTAAGGGACAGTCTCTGAGCTCTGTTCCTTCTTTGGGAAGAGAGTGTATCTACCATAGGCCCACTCTGAAACTGTTAGGGATTTACTAAATCTTGCCTTCTGAGATGTCTGTGGATAGCTGATTATCTGCCAGAGATCCTGGGGCAGACATAGAGGCAGGAGGGATGAGAGATGCTCTGAAATGGGAGAACCCTGCTGTGGATGCATAAACTTGCACACACAGTTACAGACACTCACCTCAGAATGCTTACAGTCACAGACACGCACTTCATGGACACTAGTCAGACACAGGCTCTCTCTCAGACACATCTGCCACTAACAGCCACACCATATGCACAGACGCATACACACTTAAGACACACCTAGAGATACATGCAGACACAATCACAATCACCATAGACACACATGCAGTCTTTGCACATTTCTATATGACATGAGCACAGAGGCATACAATGGGCATACAGACAGCATATCACATAGCCTTGAGCATATTATCACAAATTCACACAGGCTTCAGACATAGGCACACAGATGTTCACACATATCCACCAGAAACATAATCAGGGACATGCATACTCACAGATATACATGCCACAGACACACTGAGGTACATATGGAAAGACAGACCACAGAAACATTCATGGAGGCACTTTCTCAGATGCTCAGACACCCTGTACACACATAATCACATAAGCACACTACAGATGATGCGACAAATATACACACACAAAGCATAGATTCCTAAACATACCACAGGTACACACCATAAGCACGCTACACATACACATGCAAAGTCACAAATTCTTAAGCCCACATATTTATTTATTTATTTTTTAAATCCTCATCCAAGGATATTTTTTCATTGATTTCTAAGGAGTGTAGGAGGGGGAAGGAGAACGAGAGAGAGAGAGAGAGAGAGAGAGAGAGAGAGAGAGAGAGAGAGAGAGAGAAACATCAATGTGAGAGAGACATATTGATTGGTTACCTCCCACACGCACCCCTATAGGGGCTGGAGCATCTGCACCCAAGATAAATACCCTTCACCTGGAATAAAATCCGTGACTGTTTGGTCCATGGGCCAATGCACTAACCACTGAGGAACTGGTCAGGGCAAACCCACATATTTATAAAAATATATACACATATGTACAATATATACCTACAAACCTGTTGGGATAATCATATAGGAACACATCTGTACACATGTACTCATATCTGCACAGCCACATATCTCATGCACACACACACACACACACACACACACTCAGGCAACATGCACAAACCTAAAGCTGTGTTCACAGAAACCTAGGTGCTACTGTTCTACAATCATTTGGCCTTAAAATTATGGTAAAGGCTGGCCAGGCTGGCACAGCTCAGTGGTTGAACATCGGCCTGTGATCCAGGAGATCACAGTTCAATTCCCAGTCAGGGCACGTTCCTGGGTTTCGGGCTTAATCCTCAGTGTGGGGTGTGGAGGAGGCAGCCAGGCTGTGTGGATTTCACCATGTGAATACTTTTGTCCCCACATAATTTTTCTCAGGGTGTCTGTGAGGAGATGACCTATGAAGAAATCCAGGAACATTACCCTGAGGAATTTGCACTACGGGACCAAGATAAATATCGCTACCGCTATCCCAAGGGAGAGGTAAGCTTTGAAGGGTGGACTGATTCCTAGAACTCTTCCTCAGTATCCTCATTCCAACCCTCGAGGTTTCTTAGTTTCCTAGATTGCTTTCGAAACAGAATAAAGCATATATTGCAGCAACTGCCACCCCACAGGCACGTGATGATCTGGCCCTTGGCTGACTCAGATTCTTGGCAATGGGCAACAAATTCCTCTGTTTTAAAAGTTACTCGTTTGCCCTGGTCAGTGTTTCTCAGTGGTTAGAGAATCGGCGTATGCACCGAAGGGTCTCAGGTTCAATTTCCAGTGTAGGGCATATATTTTGTTCCTAGAATTCTATTTAGTTCTGTTTCAAATGTACGTCGTGTATTTGGTAGCATCTTATTTCTTTCTTATATTTTTCAATCCATCTTTTAATTTAAAAAAAAATTTTAAACATTCATTTTATATTTTGGATTATTTACCTTGAGTTTTTAAGATTCTCATCTTGTTTGTTCTGTTTATTTTCATTCATAATAGTTTATTTTTCTTTGCGTATTGTGAGCTTCAGTTTGGCAAAAATGTATCTGTGGGATTCTCATGTGGTGTGAGTTGAGAGAATCTATTTGCTTCTTCCAGACACTCTGAGAAGCTAACAACTTGTATCACTTTTTATTAAACTCTCAGCTTAGCATTATCTAAAACACATGGATAATAATATTCTGAACCAAAACCCACTTGAGGGTAGACTTGTGGTTGTACATTCTTACAGGAGGCATTTTCTAAATTTTTATACTCAGAGTCAGAGACATATAAGTTCTTATTGTTTCCCTTTGCCTATATATACTTTTTTTTTTCTAGTTTACACTTTTATTGAGGATATAGGCCTTTGAGAGTCTCAGGTTTATTGGAGAAATTCAGTCCCAACTCCCTACTTTGTGTATACCTAAGACCTTGTCTCATGTCTCTATAAAGTTTTAAAAATTCAACCCTCACCCATCAGTGTGGTTCAGTGGTTGAGCATCAACTTATGAACCAGAAGGTCACAGTTAGACTCTGGGTCAGGGCACACACCTGGGTTGTGGGCTCAATCCCCCGTAGGGAGTGTGCTGGAGGCAGCGCATCAATGATTCTCTCATCATTGATGTTTCTATCTCTCCCTCTCCCTTCCTCTCTGAAATCAATAAAAATATATTTAAACAATAATAATAAAATAAAAACTCAAGCCTCTTGGAAAACATGATTATAGATGCCTCCATGGCAGTTGTTGCTTCCACATCCACTTAGCACTCTTGTTTACCAAGGTTTTCTTCATTTTGGAACCCTATCTTTATAATGTTTTCTTGATTTTCTTGAACAGTCAGCAGTGCGGACATTTATTTTATCTAGCTTTTCTAGGAATTTTTTGTAGTGAGAAGTTTTATTATTGTTATAGATATCTAGTTGAATATATTAATTGCTCCCCATTTAACAGATGAGAAACCAAGACCCTAAGGAGGAAGTGAACTGCTTAAGGTCGTACTGCTGGGTCAACAGCTGATCTATTGTAGTACCACATCCAGGTTTTCCTGATTTCTAGTCTAGAGTTCCTCTCCTCTGAGCAAATGTGCCTCATCTCCCTTTCTTACAGAAGTATTTTCTTATTTTTAGTCCTACGAGGATCTGGTTCAGCGGTTGGAGCCAGTTATAATGGAGCTAGAACGGCAGGAAAATGTGCTGGTGATCTGCCACCAAGCTGTCATGCGGTGCCTCTTGGCCTACTTCCTGGATAAGAGCTCAGGTACCACTGTTCTCTCTGTTCCTGGCATAGAGAACTGGATGTCATTTGAGACCCTGACACTAGAAATTGGTCGTTTATATCTTAGTAGTTAAGAGCACAGTGTCTAGAACAAATATGCCCGAGTTCAAGTTCTTAGCTTTGGCAAATTACTTTAACCTGGCTTCGGTTCCCTCATCTGTAAAATTGGGAAGATAATGATGAAGTTTAAATAAATCAAAATGTGTAAAGAGCTTAAAATAGTTCATGACACATAGCGTGAGCTACGTAAGTCTTGGCGACTATTATTAGTATTAATACCATTCTGAGCTAACGTCTTCAAAGCTGGCCTTAACAATCTGCCTTGATCTGGAAAAGCTGAGCTAGTATTTCTCTGAAGCATGCTGTCAGCAGGTGGTAATGGACCTTCCCTGACCTCATGATTCTGATTTTAGGTTTCTGTATTTGCTGTAGAGGTGATTTTCTCAACCTAGTGTTTCCATTGTTTTACATTTAAAGGATTATTTCTTTTTCTAAAAATGTCTAGACATTGTTGAGTATTTATACACTGAATATACATACTGAATCGCAGACTCAGGCAGGTGGTCTGGCAAAAGACTATTGTGCCACCCTCAAGTGAGAGAATCCACTTCTGACAGGGATGCCGACGTGTTGGCATCTCCTGGACACGGGGAGGGTGTGTGAAGACAGCGCAAAGCCATATTTGAAGTGGCCAGTGTTTGCAGATTTGTATTGTTTCTATGTCATTAACTTCAAAATCAAGGGCACTTGTAATATAGAGTCATCCAGATTTGGAACCTGGGGAACTTGAAAACTTCACATTGGACAGAACATTCCCTCAGTCTCCTCACTGAAAAGGGGTGGGGGGGGGGGGGGTGTCCCTGTGCTGCTAGATTTCTGATACCATCCACACATCCGCTGCTCGGTGTTATCTTTGAGACTGCAAGGCAACCACAGTAACCTGACTGCGCAGTTGAGAAAATGGCAGCTTTGAGAGGTCAAGTGACTGGCCCTACCTAAGTCTCAGGGCTTAGCGGGGTTGGGAGGGACATTAATCCCAGATGCATTTCAGAAGCCTTCCCTTCTCACACACACATGGGATGTGTGGGTGGCTCGTGCATGGCACACTACTTTACCCACTTCCTACCTGCTTTCATGCACAGGACACACCAGCTGTTCACAGCTACCCTGGGAGCTGAGCCAGGCAGGCTGAGAACAAGCTCCGACCCCTATTACTCAGGTGAGGAATGTGAGGCCCAGAGAGATGATGTGACTAAGGATGCAGACCCCGCAGACCTCACAGCTAGGGCACTCTAGGAGTACACCTAATCCAATCCTATGCTGTGAGAGATGGGAACTCTGGGAGCCAGAGAGAGAAAAGGTAAGGCCAGGCCACTTGTGGGGGTCGTGGCAGAGCAGGGTCAGAGACCTCAGGCAAGTGGGTTCCCTATTCTGAGTTTGTTCTCTCACGTCTGCCATGAGGAATAGTAACTCCTGCAGAGTATCAGCAAGGATGGAAGGAGATGGTGCACCAAAGTGCTGGGCCCAGGGCCTGACAGTGATGCTGACCAAGAGGAGGAGAAGGAGCAGTATAGACACCTAGGAAATTGCCAAAACAGATGTCTCAGGTGGCTGGGAGGGCATTGGCAGGCCCCTTAAAACTGTAACAGGGGCCCAGCTAGCATGGCTCAGTGGTTGAGTATTGACCTATAAATCAGGAGGTCACAGTTCTATTCCAGTAGGGGTGCTTCATCCCAGTGGGAGGCCTTGCCAGAGGCAGCTGATCAATGATTCTCTCTCATCATTGATGTTTCTATCTCTCCCTCTCCCCTTCTTTCTGAAATCAATAAAAGCTATTTTTTAAGTGTAGGGGGGATTCTAGGGATGAGAAGCCATGAAGGGTGGGTTCTGGCTTAATGAAAGGACGTGGGGAGTGGTATGGACAGTATGGGTGGATGGGCAGGTGAAGGTGTCAACCCAAGATACTCTGAACCCCTCAAAGAATGGCAGCAGACTTCAGTGGACAGAGCACACAATTGAACTCAGAGGGTTCTGGATTTCAGGCCCAGGGCTGCCACTCCCTGGCTGTGTGCCTTAGGACGAGTGTCTTCACTCTGAGAGCCTCGCTTTCCTCATCTGTGCAATGGGCCTGATCATCCCTTCCTCGGGACTATCTGGTAAATACAACCTAGGTCCATACACGAAATTATACATGGATATTGAGAGAACTTTATGCATCATGGTCAATAACTGGAAACAAGGGCCCATCAAAGAGTGAGAGGAGTCAGAGGGTGCAGGCCTGGGTCGGGGGAAAGCTGTGCAGGCTGCCCAGGTACTCACACACCTCATCACAGGGTCTGCTGTGCAGTAGGGTCTCAGGAACCCCTTTTGGAGATGCACTGTGGGCCTCTGTGGTCAGGGAGCCTGTGGAAGAACCGGGATTGGGGGTGGGGTGGGAAGTGGGGAGGGTTTAGAGGCCATCCTGACCATTCCAGGAGACCCACAGTCTGGCTGCATTCCCCAGGGCCTGCCTGTCTCCCCTCTGCTCTCATCCTCGCTGGTCACCCTGCAGGCTGTGAGGGAAGAGATCTCAGGGGAGGGTGACCATGCAGAAGGGCTGTGGACAGTGAGCATGCTGTAAAGCTGCAGGCCTGGGGCTGGGACCCCACCCTCCAGCACCCTGTCTCTGATGGCTGCTTTCTCCTCCTTTCCAGATGAGCTGCCGTATCTCAAGTGCCCTCTGCACACAGTGCTCAAACTCACACCTGTGGCTTATGGTGAGACACACACCCCCACCTTTATCTGGGGAAAGGCACATAGAGGCCATGAGCATGCCTCTAGTACCTACCATTTGCCCAATAGAGTCCTAGGGGAGGTTCCTTGGATGGGTAGTTGGATGTTCTGGTAGAGGTGGGCTTGGTGGTGGCAAGATGAGCACTGAGCATAGAACACCAAACTGTAGCAGGGTGGCAGGGGTGGGGTGGGGGAGAGTAGTCTCCAAAGGGGACCAGAGGAACAATTAAGTGTATGTTGGGGCGAGATTGAAAAAAGGCCTCAAAGGCTAGACTCTCCCTTGGGGCATTAGTTAGCTGTGAAATGTTCATGAGTAGGAAAGTGGCAGACAAATCTTTCTTGACTGTGAACAGGACACATAGTGAACTGAGCCCCAGAGTAGAGTGCAACCCAGAGATGGAGCTAAGGGGGCTTCCTTAGGCACTGGGTCTCCTCTGCCAGCCCCAGCCCCATGATACCACCATCCTCCTCCAGGCTCCCTGTGACCGCCACACCTTGAAGGTTCCATTACCACTGTCCTCTAATTACACTTAATCTGGGGCTGATGGTCTCAAGGCAGTGGCCCAGACCTCCTCCGCCACTTCACCACCTGACAGAGCTGGGAGGATCGCAGAGCTCCACCATTATTATCTAGACTAGAGTGCTGTCCCACAGACAGGAGCCTGGAGATCATCTCTTCTCTTCTCGCCATTGGCAGCTGAGCAACTGAGCCTCAGAGACCACTGAGAGGATTAGGGGAAGAGCTGGGAGGATGTCTCTTTGGTGGCCTCTTAGGCTGGGTGTCTTCTCCACACAGAGCTGGTCTAAGTTCCCTCCCTACAGAAAAGTCACAACTACACACAGCATGGAGCTGGGGAGTTGATGGTGATGGGCATGTTGAGGAATGACACCTCAGGGAAGACAGTCTTGCCTTGGGAGCTTATGGATGGATGGGTTTTTCTTTTTGAGGATGCAAAGTGGAGTCCATCTACCTGAATGTGGAGGCGGTAAACACACACCGAGAGAAGCCTGAGGTACGCGGGCACATGGGAAAGCACCCTCCCCACCCAAAGGGCCACCCCGGTGCCACAGACCTTGGGTGTTTTGCACCATCAGTTAGAATAACCAGCACCTAGAAATGCTGGATCCTCTGCCCAGATGGGAGGCACCATGGAGATGCAGGGCTAGAGCAACCCCTGCCAGAAAGGCCTCAGACCAGACTCCTCCAGGCTCTCCTGAGAAAAGGGTCAGGATGCAGGCCTGGCTGAGGGAGGGGAGCCTGATAGTGAGGACAGCCCACAGGGGATGGGCTGGGGCTCCACACTGCTGTCTCCTTCCTGTTAATCCTGGGCTTTCTTCTCAGAATGTGGACATCACTCGAGATCCTGAGGAAGCCCTGGACACTGTCCCTGCCCACTACTGAGCCCTCTCCGGAAGTCAAACTACCTCTTTCCTGTCTTCCACCTCTAGAAGCTTCTATTCTTGCTCTTCTACACTGAGAAGACTTTGGATTTGGCCTCACTGGGAGATCCTGCTTCCAGTGAAGAAGCACTCGGCAGATCCAAAACAGGTGTCGATTTCTAACTACAACCAAGGAGCTGTCTAGCTCTGGATGAAACTTTCTTCTTAATTTTCATTCTCTGATCAATGAAAACTTCTCTTACTGCCTCTAAGAGGGGAGAGGTGGTCATTGTGAAGCTTCTCCCACAGGGTCTTCTGAAGATCCTGACCCCGCAAAGTGGCTCTGATGATGTGGGGATGTGGAATGGGTGAGAGCTTCCTAGAGGAAAGACTTCTGGGAGGAGATAGGTCTCTGTGTCTGCCTATGGGCTTTGTTCTTTGGTGGGCAATGTTCCTGGGGCATGGCATCCTCACCCCTATACTCAGAGAAGCTGAACTTGGACCACAGTGCTCCTGTCTTCTCCAACTCTTGCTGCCATTCTGAGTGTTGTCCCTGTCCATGTCAATAGTCCAAAGAATACCCTAGTCTCCCAGTCCCCCTCAACTCCATGACCACCCATTCCATGGACATTGGCAACATGAATACTTCTCCACAGTGTGACTTCTTAAATACAAGCATCCGACTATCTGACCACAGACCCGTAGTCCTTACAACTTTCTGTGTCATGCACGGGATCCCTAGCAGCCTGCCTTCTGTACAGCAGACATACACTTAGTATTGCTGACCAGGAACCAGTAACCCAGTGCTGAAAAGACAAACTCGTACAGTATTTTCTGGTACTCTAGCCCACCCCACCTTCTCAGGGATTGCCCACTTCAGTCAATTCATGACTATTCTTTTTCTGTCTCCTGTCCTTTTTTGTTGGCTTTTGCCCCAACGGTCTATGCAACACGGTCAGGTCTTTCTCCTATCCCAATAAAGCTCTCCCTTCTTCCTGTGTCACCCTCTAATTACCCCCACTCCATTCTTACACAACCATCTCAAAATGAACGTAGAATTACTGTCCTTGTATAATTACCTTCTCCCTATGCATTCTGTTCCAGGCTTTCCCCCTTCATAGCTTTGCCATACTTTCCCCAGGTCTCTATCCCACTGAAGTAATCCTTTCCTTTTAGCCTAAAGCTGGACCCCACATTCCCCAAAGAGCTATGCCAATCGTTAGCTCTTCTATGAACTCAAAATGTCACGCACAACAATTAAGCATAATAAAGAAAGAAAACAACTGCAGTTCATTTTGCAAATTTAATATAATGCTGATACCCAAAGTACAACAACAGCACACAGAAAGCGAACAATGAAGCAGGATTGGCAACTGGATTTGTCATAGCATGACAACCTCGGCTGATTGGTAGTATCTGCTTAGACTGCTGGGTGGACACAGATCCCAAGGATGTTCCTTGGCTCCATGGGAAGGAAGGACTGCTGTAGCTCATTAGTGGTGTCTGTAAATGTGGCTCATAAACCTGAAATCAAAACACCAAAAAGGAACATATTTTACCATCAATTATACTGTTTTCTCATACTTCCTCCACTGTCTTCATCTCCCCACCCTGCCCTCCCACCTCGGGGTTTCTTATAACATTCCCCAGCACTTATATGCATAGCCTTGGCTATGGAAATGCTGTAATTACCTGAAACCTCACTAGCCATAGGAGAAGCTACAGGCACCAAGGCTGGTGGCTCCACCACCAAAGGGAGCACTGTTGCTCGGTCCACCGCTGAAGCCAGCACCGGTGTTCAGTCCACCGCCGAAGCCAACGATAGAACTAGGTCCACCACTGAAGCCAATGCTGGTGCTGGGTTCGCCATTAAAGCCAATACTGGTGTTGGAACCACTGCCAAAGCCAATGATGGTACTCAGTCCTCCGTCGAAGCTGGTATTAGGCCCACCACCAAAGCCATCACTGATGTTGAGGCTACCACTAAAGCCAGCACTGGTGCCAAGTGTGCTGCCAAAACCAGCATTGGTGCCCAGTCCTCCACCAAAGCCATCGCTGGAGATCAGTCCGCCACCAAAGCCAGCACTGGTGCCTAGTTCACCATTGAAGTCAGTGCTGGTGCCCAGTCCACCATTGAAGCCAGTGCTGGTGCTCAGTCCGCCACCAAATCCACTGCCGGCACTTAACCCATCACCAAAGTTAAAACCCACACTGGTGCTAAGCCCGTTACCAAAACTGGCACTGGTAGCTCCACTGAAGCATGCGCTGGTGCTAGGAGGGCCACCAAAGCATAGGTTAGTATTAGGCACATTACCAAAGAAGCTGGTGCTGGGACCTGCACCAAAGCCAATATTGGTGCTAGGGGCACTTGCAAAGTCGGTAGTGGTGCTAAGTGCCCCAGTGAAGTCAGCACTAGTGCTGAACATACCACCAAAGCCAGAGTTGGTGGAGGGTGCACCACCAAAGCCGGGGCTACCACCGACAGCACTGCTGAAACCAGCACTGGTGTTGAACGCACCGCCGAAGCCGACACTGGTGCTGATAGCACCACCAAAGCTGGCATTAGGATTGGGAGAGCCACTGAAGCAGATGCTGGTGCTCAGTGTGCTGCCAAAGTCAGCGATGGTGCTGGAAGAGCCACTGAATGAGACACTGGTGCTGAGGATGCTATCAAAGCCAGTGCTGGTGCTAGGAGAGCCACCAAAGTAGATACTAGTACTGAGCGTGCCACCAAAGCTGGCGCCAGAGCTGGGAGAGCCACCAAAACAGACACTAGTACTGAGTGTGCCACCAAAGCCAGTGCTGGTGCTAAGTGCACCACTAAAGACGGCACCGGTGCTAGGAGCATTGCCAAAGCTGGTACTGGTAATGAGAGCACCACTGAAGCCAGCAGTGGTGCTCAGTGTGCCTCCAAAGCCAGGGCTGGCCCCACCATTGAAACTGGTAGTGGTGATGAGTGGGCCACCGAAACTAGAGCTGGCCCCACCACCGAAGCTGGCACTGGTATAAGGTGTGCCACCAAAGCTAACGCTGGCTGTGCTGCTGAAGCTGGCACTGGTGCTGGGTGTGCCACCAAAGCTAATGCCAGTTCTGCCACCAAAGCCACCACCACTGGGGCTGGGCGCACCACTGAAGCTAATGCTAGCACCATTGTGGAAGCTAGCTGCTGTGCCAGCTCCTCTGCCGAAGTCAATGTTGGTGCTGGCATCTGCATTTTCGTGGGCTCTGGCCTCAATTTCAAATGAAAATCTGCTCCAGGCCTGAGCATCATCGCCTAACTCTTCCCGTGTTAGGCAGTCGATATCCATGTCATCCCAATTCCAGGGCCCAGCCACAGCTTCCTCTCCAATTCCCATCTGGGCTCTTGCCTCAGCCCTGGCCTCAGCCTCAGCCACAGCCACAGCTGCGGCCTGAACTTCCATTTCCACTGCCTCCCGGTACTGAGCAGCCCAGTCCTTGGGGTCTTTCTTCTGTACCTGAAATGGGAATGATAATCATTATAAAGAAAATAACCTGATAATTATGTATTAAGTGCATATTATGGGATTTGTATAAAACTAGTAGCAATATTTTACAAGACTATCATGGGTCAGTCTTGAGATCCAATTTCAGCTCTAATGACAGGTACTGTGTGATCTTGGATAAGTTACTTAACCTCATTGAGCCCAAGTGTCTTCATCTAATAAGAGAGTAAATGTGTCATAACTGCTGTCTCCCCCAAAAATTCATATGTTGATGGACCAACCCCCAATGTGACTGTATTTGGAGATCGGACCTTTGTGGAGATCAAGTTAAATGAAGTCATAACGGTGCGGCTCTGGTCCAATAGGATTAGTGTCCCCATAAGAAGAGGCTCTCTCTTCACCATCTTAGGACACAGTAAGAAGGCATCCATCTGCTTTCCAGGAAAAGAGACCTCAGCAGAAACTAACACTATTATACCTTGATCTGGTACTTCTGGCCACCAGGACTATGGAAAAATAAATTTCTGTCATTTAAGCCATCCAATCTATGGTATTTTGTTATAACATTCTGAGCATACTAATGCAAACTATGAAGAATGAATGAAACAATGTAAACTTTATGTTGAGCAGCATCTGGAACAAAATTAAATTCCATATGTTTATATGTGAACTGCAGGCTGCCCTGTACCTGCCCATCCCTACACAGTCTGCCCCAATCAGGAACAACCCATACCGTTAATATGCCAAGTCAGGGCAGGTCTCCTATTACCTTGCAGGCAAACTTGAGGACTTTCATCTTGCTAGTCTCATGGTAGGAGCGCAAGCCCCAGAAGAACTCATATTCAGGTGGTCTGCTGTTGGGGACCCTCTTGTACTCCAGGTACCTTGGAGAAATGAAATGAAACTTGCTTCTAAACAAACAAATCTGTTATCTAACCACTGGGAACTAGGTGGCAACTTCCTCAAACACTAAACTCAGCTCCTGGAGAAGATTTCCAAGACCCCCTCATCCCTAGACTCACTCCTAAACATCGTTCATGGTCTCCACTATTAAGCCATTTCCCATGGGCTCTGTGCCAAAGAGTCACTGGGTGCTGCAGAGGAGGCATGTGTAGGGCATGATGTCACAGAGAGGCCAATGAACCCTGCCACCTGTGAGGAGTAAGCCCAAGTTCCTGTTGGGTGTGTTGTAAACAGAGGAGCCATTCTTCAGACACTCTGCTCTGAGCACACCCCCTAACAAGAGCCTTGTGTTTGATCTGGCCCAGCCTTGGGATGTCCCACCCATGGGAATTGTGGACAAGCCTCAGATTTGGGGCACAGAATGCCCATACCTCTAAAGCTAGTGTAAGAAAGGGGCTTATAAAGCACTTCCTGAACCAGATCAACATGCCCCAAACACTTCAGGGCCTGACAATGCCCCCAAAACACCACTTACTTCTGCTTCACAAACTCGTCTGTGATGAGTTTCCTCACTTCCCCAAAGAGCGAGTGCCTCACCCTGACAATGGGAAAAATAACCCATGAACAGAGATCAGAACTTCCCAGATGAGGACAGAGGCATTTTACAACATGGAAGACACCTCTCTAGCACATGTGGCCATCTTCGTGAAACCAGAAAAACAGTAAACACATACATGATCACTAGAAGTATGCAGCTGAGGCCAAATGGTTCTTTGCCAAGGATACCCTGAAGGACTATCTTATATCTCATCTTAGAACAAACAGAGGACATAGAGGAGAGAGGGAGCAAGGAGTTAAGGACTAGTTTCCCCAATCACCCAGATCAGAGACATGGACCATCTACCCAGCCCGACACCCCCGCCCGCTCCACCAGACCACCAGGCTGATGTGATCCTGGGACCATCCTCTCTTGCCAAAGGACAACACGGACAGCAAGTGCCGAGAGAGCCCAATCATACCCCGGGCGCAGCCCCAACTTGCGCAGCACCTCCCAGATGACAGCTGGAAGGAGAGGCAAGAGGAGAGGGACAGAAAATGAACATGTGGAACTCTGACCACGTTCACCCATTCAGCTGCATGCTCAACCACTCACCCTCATTGGCCTTGTTGCCATTCATAAAAATGACACTCAGAATCACCATGAGAAGACCTAGTTTGGGTGTGTCCTTGGTCCTAGGGGAATAACAGGACAGAGAGAATGTTTATGACCCCCAGCCATCTGTAGAAAACACACCAGCCAGCTCACTAGGCTAGCCTCTCTCAGGTTTCTCAGGTATGGGAGAGTTCTGCCCAGTCTATGCTTCCAGCTCCACGTGACCCTGGGCAAGACACTTAGACCCCCGAGCCTCAGTCTCCTAGTCAGTGAAATGGGAAATCACATCCTCCCCTCCCCGGGCTGCTGAGAGGACAGGCACTCAGTCAGTGTGAGGTCCTTCTTGCTCTCACAGGACCCTCAGCCACCAGAGAATTCACAGCCACCGATGTGTCTTCCCTTCGAGCATCGTGATCCACCCACACCAGGAAGGCCTCCCTGGAGAACCACTCCACAAGACCAGTAGGAAGAGACAGGCAATGACAGGGCTGCGTTCCTGGAAGCTTCTGGACAAACAGACAACCTGACAGTAGGCATGCCCGCCCCAGGCTTCGACACCCTTCAGTCCATCATAACCAGGCACAACTTCTGTGGGCAGGGTTCCAGCTACATGAGGGAGCTGGAACGAGCTTCAGGCCTGTTTTTCCTGGCTCTCTAAGGGCATGTGGGACAGAAGACAGTGATGGGGTAGTACCATGGACAAAAGCAGAAGCCTCCCTCCCACCCGGCCCTTTCCCAGCTTACGTTCCTAGTATGCCTGCGGAGGATTCCTGAGTGCTGATGAGAATATACAAGCTACTTTGCTTATCAATTTCCTTCAGATTGACTCGAAACATCTGCCAAGTAAAAGAATAACCTGTGAGATAACAAAATTCAGGCTAGGCATCAATGAGCTTCCTAAGCATCCCACAGCTCCCCTTGTACCTAGAGGCCAGTGTGTGTGTGTGTGTGTGTGTGTGTGTGTGTGTGTACTTAGATATGAGGCCAGCATTGTGCAATTGTTATCAATATTTTATCAAATCACCCTTGTGATTAGTGGTAATCTAGGAAAACAGAGAATGAGGAATAGAAGGAAGAGGTGAGCATCTGGAATACATTCTATGACATGTCCAGCAGTAGACAGAAGTTAGGACTAAGTTGGTTGGCTTGAGTCCTAGATGTGCTTTTACCACTGACTTGTGTGATTCTTGGCAAGTCTATGCACTTCCCTAAGTCATTGTCTGCCCAACTGCACAGTGATGGGGCTGAGTTAGTCTCTTTAATCCCCCCAAGAAGGGCCATGTACACCTTTGTTTGATTCAAGGCTTCACCACTGCACCCATCCCCCAGGGCTGCCCCTTCACCTTCTCCAGAGCGTAGCTTGCTCGTTCAATGATCTCTGGGAAATATTCACCATATTCTTGGATGACATCCTTCAGCATGTCTGCAGGAGGGGAGAGGTGGGAGCACCTGGGCTGAGCAGAGACCACAAAGCTGCAACCCTTTAGCAAGCCCTGTGGGGTCATTGCAGTCTGAGTCCTAAACTATGTTTAATGGGAGATGCCATTAACACAGTGTGAGGAGAGTAAGGGAGGACATATGAAGGAAATAACACCCAGGGTATGGGGGAGAGGGGAGTGAGAAGAGAGCTAAGGGAGGAGGGTATGCATGACTCTACCTGAGCGCTTGATGGGGATCTTTGTCTGGTCCTTAACCAACAGGTATTTCACCAACTTATTTGCCTGGGAGAAGAGGAATACATAGGGAAATCTCAATGTGATTTAGAACACTTGGAAGAATGCCAGAGAAGGGGGCAGGTGAAGAAAAGACTGGGCAGCATAGGATTCTTACCCTTTCTTGCAAAATGGCCACATCTCGGGGTGGCGGAGGCCTCTGGCCCCATGGATTCCACCTGTAATTACGGCCACCTCTCTCATGCCCAGTCAGATGCTTGAACTGCATCATCAGAAAGAAGGTCCAGAGTCACCAGGTGAAAGAGATGGCTCTGTCTCCTTATCCTACCTCTTCCTGAAAGTCCCTTAAACCCTTCCTGCAGGAGGTCCTGACCTTACTTTTGACCACCCCGAGTCCTAGACTTGTCTTTCCCTGTCTTCCAGGCAGGAGTTTCATTTCCCTTGCTAGGAGAGGAGCAACCCAGAGGCAGGGCCTGGGGTTCCTCTTTGGCCACCACTAACTCTGCTAGCTGTACCCCTTACACAAGACTCTTCATCTTTCTGGGATTCAAGGTTCTTATCTGTAAAACTGGGACATATGTCCCTGGCTGGTAAGAGTTACTTTCAAAACATGAAAACATAACCTGTATGAATGTACCCAGCACAAAGCCTGGTACATGGTAACTACTATGTAAACACATGTTGCATTATATCTAGGTTGAAGTTAAGTATATGGATGTCTTATTTTCCCACCAATCTGTGAACTGCCAGGGAGCAGGAACTATGTCATATTCTTCTCAGCATGTCTCACATCCTATCTGAACCCAGAGTCTGTCTCAAGGTAAAAAGGCTCAGTAAAATTTTATAGAATAAATGAACAGATTGTGATGTCAGAGATCTCACCTTTCGGTTCCTCTTGCCCCGGGTCCTGGTTGTGGGCTCCAGACTCAACTGAGCCAGGTAGTCATCTGCCAGGGCCTGGACAGCAGCAGCAACCTGAGTCTCAAGGGTACTTAAGTTGGTCTCAGAGCTGGCCATCTCGGCCTGAGCTCCTTGATCAACAATTTGAATCTGAGTTTCAGCTACCCGGGCCTTAAGTGGAAGTCTTCCGAGCCCTGGACCCTCTCTTGACCCGGAGGGTGGCAGCTAGGGCTTGGTTTGTGACCATTTGAACAGCAGATGGGGCCTCAGAGATCTCATAGGCAAAACGTATGCCCTTATTGGCAGCCTTCTTGGCCTGATAGCTGCTGCTAAGGCCTCAATCTGCCTGATACCTCTCTCAGTGATATTTGGGACCCCTAGGACAGTGTCAGTATTTGTGCCTTTAATAGTTGCCCTCTTGTCTTAGGAGGCTTTCTTAGTTCGACTGGAAGCTGCTGTGGCCTGGGTATTGGTTGTCTCATTGGTGATTTGGCCTTGGGTGGTAGCTGTGTGGATGGTGTTTGAAGTCAGTGAGATCTCAGTGGAATTATGCATGGCCTTATCCTGGAAGCTTTCTTAGGCTTGATGGAGGCTACTAAGGCCTGGGAATTTTCTGACTCACTGGCAAGTGGAGCCAGGGTAGTCTGTGGGATGACTGATAGGTTGAGGGCCTTCAAGGGTGACTTGATCTGTATAGTGACACTCTCACTGCCAGTTGGAGATTGAGGGCCTTGGGCTGCCTTAGCAGTAACTCTCTTGGTCTCGTGGGCTTTCTTAGACTGAGTGGTGACTGAAGAAGCCTGAATATTAGCTGCCTCAGTGGTAGCTGAAGCCTCGCTGATCTGGGGGCTCATTGGCAGTTTTAAAGCCTGCAAAGGTATTGTATGTAGGCTTGTTGATGGTAATCACATTGGCAGATGGGACTGAGGGGGCAACAGGTATTGTGTCAGTAACAGCCTTATTGGGGGCCTTCTTGGTCTTGCTTTTCTTAGGTCGGTTGGCAACTGGTGGGTCCATAGCCAGGGGGTCCTTTGTTGCTGCCAAGAGGGGATGCATCAGCAAGACACTGTACATCTGGATGGAAGTGAAGCCCCAAGCTCCCAGGGGTAGGCAGAGGGCCCTATACACTTAGGATTATGTTCTGCTGATTCGTCTGATCTCCCTACAGCCCACCCTTTCCATGAAGGTCTCCCCTTCCTCTGAGCAGTGATTGAAAGGGGGAGGGGGAGGGAAAAGGGAGAGAGCAAAAGAAAGAGTCAGGCCTTATATTTTTTTTTCTCCTCCTCCTCCTCCACCACGCAGGGGTGGACTGAGACGGGCTAGTCAGAAAATTATGCAACTACAGAGTGGTAGGGGGCTCAAAGCAGGAAGCGAACTCAAGATGGCACAGCTGGCCTGGCAAGAATGCAGAGGGGCCTCACCTGGACCGGGGGCATCCTATAACCGTGGTCATTTCTCCTATCCATTTTTCTGGGAGGTCATGCAACAGCTGAACCTGAGGGGAAGGGGTCTGAGTTAGGGGAGAATGGAATGAGAGGGAGGAGGAGATTCACCAGATTTTCTGAAGGAGGGGGGCAACCTCATCTAAACTTGGGCCCCCAACCTTCAGCTCCGAGGTTCTCATACCTAGAAACCCAGACCATCTGGTTTGTGAAGTCTACCTCCTTTTGCCTCTAACCATCCACCAGTCAGTTCTCCCTCCCACCTCTTTACCCTACACAAGTCTGCAGCAACTCGATTCTGCGTATGCGCAACACCCAGAGCCCCGCCCATCTCAGGACCTCAGAGCGCAAGCGGCTTTGGTGAACCATAGTCTGACCACCTCCATCCCACACACTCCCCCCACCCCCCTTCAACATCTCCTCCCACTCCTTCTAACTGCATCACATCTCAGTCCCTTTCCCTCAAAGCCGGCGCCCTCCCTCTTCTCTGCAGTACCACTGTGCTCCGCCCCTTCCCTAACACCGCCCACGTCTTCTCTGCAGTACAGCCACTCAAAGCCCCCCTCGGTGTGCCCTCTCCCTCCCTCCCCCCTCCGCTCTGCAGCAGTTCTCCGTACTTCCCCTTCCTTTAATGTGCCCCCTCCCTCCGCTCTGCAGTAAGTCCCTGCCCCTCTCCCAAGACCGCCCCCTCTTATCCACGTCTACAACTGATCAGTCCCATCCTTTCTGCAACATGGACACCTCACCCACAAATCCAACGGTATTACGTTTTTGTATATTCCTTGTTCCTGAAACCTACCAAGTTCGGTCCCTTCCCTTCTCAAACCAAAATCTACCGGGTACTGGTCCCTCTTTTCTTCCCTCTGATCCGGGTTATTGCAGCCGTTCAAAAGGCATTCTGCTTCATCCTTTCTCTAAGTCCCGATCCCTTTTTCTGTGGCCCAAATCAGGTCCTGATACCTTTCTCCGGGCTTAAAGATTTCTGTCATCGCTTGTCTCTCTCCAGAACTGGGTTCTGCTCCATCCCTTCTACAGCCTGAAGGATTTCTCTCTCTCTCTCTCCTTTCGGCAGTACCAAATGGGTCTGCATCCCGCCCTCCTATTGCCTTAAGAGAGTCCACATCTCTTCATTCTGTGCCCAAAGGAGATTCTGCCCCCTCCTTTCTCCCTTGCGATCTGGATCCAGGCACCTCTAAACCCAACCACTTCAATGCCCGTTAGCTCCCAAATGCCTAGCACATTTTCTTCAAAACTTAGGGGCTTAAGGAGTCAGGCAGGTCAAAGCTGCAGACCAGAGGGCACCACAGTTTTCATTAAGCTGGGCACCTTAGCTCACCTTGTCCTTCTGGATCCAGAAGACGTCTGCTCTCTCCAAGCCTCTCCTTAGGTCTGAGCCTGTCCACTCCCCCTCCCCTGCCGGAAGTGGTCCTGCCTCTTTCCGCCTCCAGAGGGGTCTCCTTCCCTGCCTGTCAACCTCCTCCCTCCTCCCTTCTCCCTCCTCTCTCCTCCCTCCTCCCTCTTCCCTCCTCTCTCTTCCCTCCTCCCTCCTCCCTGCTTCCATCTTTCCATTCTCCTCAACATGGCCTCTTTTCTGATTACTACTCCTATGCATAAATCCATCTCTCCTATTATTATCCAGTTGATTTCTCCACACACAAACACCCCCCCACCGTGTATCTCTGATCCTATTTGATGCCTGTTTTCCCACTCAGAGGACCATGCACCTCTGAGCTCCCACACAAACCCTGTGAATAGCCCCCCCTGTATGTCAACACTAATTACATAGTGTGTGTTTGGGTCTCTCCCCAGGACCTGCTCTGGGGGCAAGGAACCAGATCATATTTATTTGTCTCTCAAGTATGACAAGATTAAAACTAAACCCTAGATATATGGTGCCCCCACATCTTATGCAATTCAGAATGCAAACAGTAAATATAAGATAGTCTACCAAAGGTTTTTGTTTATTCCCTGGTGAGAAGTAACCAAAAGCAGGCAGATGGTGGAGGAGAATTAAAACATAGACAGGTAACCTGCATGAGGGTAACTTATTCAGTTTTTTTCCTTCCTCGGTCTTGCAAAAATGAGAGTGTGCCCCACTCATTGTTTGGAGCCGCACAGGTAGCTAAAACTGTGATGGAAACTCTACCATCAATGGGGGAAATACAGACACATTCTGATATGTCAATGTAGGTTCATCAGTTGTAGCAAATGTCCCACTGTGGTAGAGGATGTGAATAATGGACGGGGTTGAGCATGTGTGAGAAAAGATCTTGTGTTTAGGTCTTTGATCACATTTTAAATAATCTAGTTTGGTTTTCCAATTTTCCAAGCACCATTTATTGAAGAAGCATTCTGCCTAAACCGGTTTGGCTCAGTGGATAGAGCGTCTGTCTGCGGACTGAAAGGTCCTAGGTTCGATTCCTGTCTAGGGCATGTACCTTGGTTGCTGGCACATCCCCAGTAGGGGGTGTGCAAGAGGCAGCTGATCGATGATTCTCTCTCATCAATGTGTCTAACTCCATATCCCTCTCTCTTCCTCTCTGTAAAAAATCAATAAAAATATATATTTTAAAAAGAAGAAGCATTCTCCATTCTGTGTTTCTAGCTCCTTTGTCGAAAAGTATCTGCCCATAGACATGTGGTTTTATTTCTGAGCTCTCAATTCTGTTCCACTGATCTGTGTGTCTGTTTATATGCCAATACCATACTGCTTTGATTATCATAGCTCTGTAGGATAATTTGAAGTCAGGTAGCATAATACCTCCAGCTTTGTTCTTTTTTCTGAAGATTGTTTTGGCTAGTTGGGATCTTTTGTGGTTCCATACAAACCTGATGACTTCTCATTCTATTTCTTTAAAAAATGACATTGGGATTTTTATGGGGATTGCATTAAATTTCTATATTGCTTTGGGTAATATGGCCATTTTAACTATGTTGAGTCTCTCAATTCATGAACACGGAATATCTATCCATTTTGTTGTGTCTTTTTTAATTTCTTTTAATAATGCTTTGTAATTTTCAGTATATATGTCCTTCACATCCTCTGTTAAGTTTATTCCTGGTCTCTCAGCTCAACCACAGTTTGCGCTGCTACCTTTTGCAGGAGTGCCCACAGATTTTCTCTGCTCCTGACTAAAAGGAGCCCGAGCTTCCCTCACTACCCCACTCCTTGGGCTGAGCTCCCTATGAGCTCCTGGCTGCAGGGCTGCATCTCTGGCCAGTCTGAGTCTCCTCCTTCTCACCTCCCCCCCACCACATCCCCCTCTGTTTGTTCCCATTGCCCACCTTTAGATGCTTCAATATGAAAATCTTTCAGGCATGTTGAGCAGGGAATCCTTTGTTGAGTTATAGCTGTTCAACTTGATAAAATTTCACAGGAAGAGACCAAGGGGATCTTTCACATCTCCATTCCTTGGACTTCACTGTGATGATTTTTAAGATCCTTACATATTTGCCCAGAGGCAACTTGATTTTAAGACTAAGAAGCTAAAATAACTGGGTGAAAGAAGGTGAAGGGATTAGCTATAACCCATAGACAGACAGTGTGGTGATGGCCAGAAGAAAGGGGTGCAGAAGCTAGGTGGAGGTGGGTTTGCAAAGGGGGTGGGAGTGAGGACATCTGTGATAGTATCAACAATAAAATTTTTGAGAAGCTAAAATAGTCACCATAGTTTTAAATTTGGGGGAATAAAAAATGAATATAAAGTAATGAAACAGAATAATGCCCATAATTAACCCACATATTTATGGTTGATTTTTGTCAAAGATATAAAAACAGCCAAAACCGGTTTGGCTCAGTGGATAGAGTGTCAGCCTGCCGACTGAAGGGAACTGGATTCGATTCTGGTCAAGGGCATGTACCTTGGTTGCGGGCACATCCCCAGTAAGGGGTGTGCAAGAGGCAGCTGATCGATGACTTTCTCTCATCAATGTGACTGACTACCGGTATCTCTCTTCCTTCCTCTCTGTAAAAAATCAATAAAATATACTTTTTTTAAAAAAAGGATTTTTAAAAACTCAATAGAGAAAAGAAGCCTATTTGAAAATGGTACTGGAACAATGGTGCAAAGTTCATAACTAGAATATTATCGGAATAGACATGTTATTTAATTATTAAAAATAATTCTTCAAAAAGATATAACCTGCCGAAACCGGTTTGGCTCAGTGGTAGAGCGTCGGTCTGTGGACTAAGAGGTCCCAGGTTCCATTCTGGTCAAGGGCATGTACATTGGTTGTGGGTACATCCCTGGTAGGGGGTGTGCAAGAGGCAGCTGGTCGATGTTTCTCTCTCATAGACGTTTCTAGCTCTCTATCTCTCTCCTTTCCTCCTCTCTGTAAAATATCAAAAAATATATTTTAAAAAAAGGTATAACCATCTGAACTGTTTATGCAAACAGCAACATAGCTTTAAAACTATAAGACAATATTTATTTAATTGAAGAGAAAAATAGATAAACCAATAATAATGGTTGGAGACTTCAACATTCCTTGCTCAGTAACTGACAGAACAAATAGAATAGAGAAGACCTGAATAAGTTTCAATCTCCTTGGCAAGGTACTCCCGTTTATTAATTTCTCATTGAACTTCCTTTCTGAGTTTTCTTCGATCTCATTGAAGTTTTTTTATGGCTGCTATTTTGAATTCTCTCTCATGGATCACAATCTTCCATGACTCGGAGTTGGATTTTTAGAGACCTGTCATTTTCATTCTGTGTTACCATGTTACTTTCGTTATTCATAGTGTTTGATGCCCTGCTCCTCTGCTGGAGCATTTGAAGTAGTGAACATCGCAGTGGTCATGGGAGTCAATGCCTGGATGCCTTGGATGGTGGGTATCCCCACCGTGCCCAGGTCACCTGAGTCGTGGGGCACCACATTGTGGTGGTGGGGGGGTGGCATGTGAGGGAGGTGGCTGGGTTTCTAATCTCACTGGACTGTTGTAGCTTAGAAGCCATAGAAACATCTCCACTGCTGTTACCAAACTGTGCCTAAGTGGGGAGAGGGAGCCAGATTCTCAGGTGCTAATGCTGCTTCTGCCCCTCTAATCTTCCACTGAGCAGTGGTAAGAGGTCCATACCCTGAATCTTCACCACTGTCACATTAGCTGGGGTCATGGTCTCAGCTGTTGTGTACTGGGAACCACATCTGCAGGCACTCTCTCTGACCTTCCCCCTCCCTGCTTCTCCTATGTATTCCATTATGCACACTTTCAGATGTATCAATTTGTGGATCTATTAGTTGTGCTAGTGAGTTAAACAGAGAAACCTTTGTTGCGTTAGAGATGTCCAACTTGTAGATTTAAAGAGAGAGACAAAGAAGCCTTCTCATTCTGCCATCATGCTAATGTCACTCTGAGAAAGAGCTCTTATCCAGCTACCACCCCTAGGGCACAGAGGAAAGCCCACAGTCTGAGGCACCCAGTCTATTGTGTAAGAACTCTATTAGCTTATTCTCATAGCTGCATCCTAATTAAACACACATGTAAGAGCCAATGGTCATGCTCCCCAAAGACCACAGAGGGTGATAGCTATCTTAGCACAGCCTGCTGTGCAGCAGAACAGTAGTAGTTTGATGCCCAGCGGGTAGCTTGCACACACATCTTATGCCTTGGTTTGTATGTATGGTGACAGTTTTTGTGGTTGCCACTCAGGAGAAGCCCCTTGATTGCCAGGCTCTGATGGGCAGTGGAGTTCATGTTCACAAGCTCAATAGGACTGTAGCAAAGGAAGAAACAGTTCTTAGCTGGCTATCATTCAACTTCTCAGTGAAGAGGGCACAGACGAAAATGCCCATCTCCTAGCCTTCCCCTGAAAGGGTATATTTGTATACTTTAAAGGCCGCTGCTTGACTGTCAAATTTCCAATCAGCTTGAATTTTGGATAATGCTGTCCTCCTGAAAAGAGCTTGGAAGTCTTCCCTCCTCTGGACATTGTTGGAATAGTCTGAGAAGGAATGGTGCTAGTTCTTCTTGGACTGTTTGGTAAAATTCACCTGTGAAGCCATCTGGTCCAGGATTTTTGTTGGCTGGAAGGTTTTTTTGTGTTCTTTTTTTTTTTTTTAATTTTATTACTGCCTTTTGACCCAGCAATCCCACTTCAGAATATATCTGAAGGAACCCAAAACACTGATTCAAAAGGATATATGCACCACTGTGTTCACTGCAGTGTTATTTACAATAGCCAAGGTTTTGAAGCAGCCCAAGTGCCCATCAGTAGATGAGTGGATAAAGAAGCTGTGGTATATTTACACGGTGGAATACTACTTGGCCATGAAAAAGGGAAATCTTACTTTTTGTGACAGTATGGATGGACCTGGAGATTATTTCCTAAGAGAAATAAGCCAGTCAGAGAAAGACAAATACCATAGGATCTCACTCACATGTGGAATATATTGAACAAAGTAAACTGATGGACAAAATAGAAACAGACATGGATACATGGAACAGACTGACAGCTGTCAGAGGGGAGGGGGGAGGGAGGTGAAGGAATTAAGCAAAGAACATATATGCATAATCCTTAGACACAGACAACAGAGTGGTAATTGCCAGAGGGAAGGGGGGGGGCAATGATGGAGGGAAGAGGAGTGGGCAATGATGGAGGGAAGAGGAGTGGGCAAATGGGAGGGAAATTAGTACATTTGTAATAGTGTGAGCAATAAAAATAAAGTTTTAAAAAGAAGAGGAGGAAAGTCTCAAAGACAAAGCAAAGAAAGCTTGGATAACACTGTGGACTTTGAAAAGGGAACTGATAGCCTGCTAAAACTCAGGCTAGGACTCCAGAACTCCCACATTAGTATGAATATAAAGAAGAATCCAATGCTGTTTTCCCTCCCTAGTGCAGAGGACAGGTACCTGACAAGGTCCCAGAGTTTTCTAGTGCATCACAGCTTGCAAGAATACAGAAGAAATGCTGTGCAGTATCTTGGAAAATAGATGTGCCCATTATTTCCTGTAGTCAAGAGCAGCATAGGGCCAAAACTGGTTTGGCTCAGAGGATAGAGCATTGGCCTGCGGACTGAAAGGTCCTAGGTTCAATTCTGGTCAAAGGCATGTATCTTGGTTATGGGCACATCCCCGGTAGGGGGTATGCAGGAGGCAGCTGGTGGATGTTTCTCTCTCACCGATGTTTCTAGCTCTCTATCCCTTTCCCTTCCTCTCTGTAAAACATAAAAAAAATAGTTTTTTTTTTTAAAAAAAGAGCAGTATAGGAGCAGTGAAACATTTCCCAGGTGAGGAAACTGAAATAACTCTTCCGGGAACAAGAAAGATGTATCAGCAACTGGCATACTCAAATGACTTAAGGTTACACAAGAAAATACCTAAGTGATGCCAGCATGGATACGTGGAGGGTGAAAAGTTGAGGGTCAGAGGGGAAGGAGTACTTAAATAACTGAAATTAAGTTTCCACATTTTGGTATGATGGAAATTTAAAAAGAGAAAGAAGGGATCAGTGTTAGGGGTGGAGGGAAGCAAAATTTCTTAGACCCTTAAATCGGTGCACTTAGCTTATACTATCAGTATAGTTAAGTTCAGAATCAGTTATAAGTGGAAAAACTAACAAACTTCTAGGTTAACTAACCACACATATGCCTCAGCACACAAGAATAATGCTCCTATTGCCACCTGATGGCAGTGTACTCTAGAGTAGAAGCTCCCTTCGGATTTGCATGGATGGAATGCTTTCTTCCTGAATGCCATGCTGTGTTATATTCCCATATCCCATCCTTTCTGGCTGTAATGATCTTTCCCTGCATCTTGTCCACCTCATGAAGGTGAGGTCCCATTTATGTTTTATGTTCCAACTCAAATATTCCTTTATCTACAGAGCCTTTTTGTCCCCCCTCCCTGCATCTCTGATCTCCTTTACCTCTCAACAACTCAATTAAAAGTATTTTTGTGGTCTAAATTTCTTTTTTAAAGTTTGTTGAGCTTCTTGAATTTCTAGGGCCCTGTCTTCTCAAGTTGGCAAAACTTTAGCTATTATTTTTTCAAAAAATTTCTTTGCCGTAACCGGTTTGGCTCAGTGGATAGAGCATCGGTCTGTGGACTGAAGGGTCCCAGGTTCGATTTCGGTCAAGGGCATGTACATTGGTTGCGGGCACATCCCCAGTAGGGGGTGTGCAGGAGGCAGCTGGTCTATATTTCTTTCTCATCGCTGTTTCTAGCTCTCTATCTCTCTCTCTTCCTCTCTGTGGAAAATCAATAAAAAAATTTTTAAATTTATTTGTCCCTTTTGCTCTCTCTTCTCCTTCTGGGGCTCCCATAATTCATATATTGGCCTGCTTACTGTGACCCATAAGTGCCTTGATTCTCTTCACTGTTTTCATTATTTTGTATTTGTTCCTCAGATTCACTAATTTCAAATATCCTGTTTTCAAGTTCACTGATTTTTGCCTACTCAAGTCTGCTGCTGAATTTCTGTAGTGATGTCTTACTCAATTATTATATTTTTCAGCAACAAAACTTTTGTTTGTTTATGTTTTGTATTTCTAGCTCTTTGTTGATATTATTATTTTGATCAGATATTATTGTCCTGATTTCTTTAGTTACTTGTCTTTGTTTTGTTTAGCATTTGGAGCATATTTCTGTCAATCATGGGTTTTTTTTCATGGTCAGTCTGGTGTTTGTGTGTCTTTGGGGATGGTTTCTCCCATTTGATATTCTCTCTTAGAATAAGCCTTGTTTTTCCTGTTTCTTTGTTTACCTTGTGTTTTGTTATTTGTTATTTTTTTGAAAATTGGGAATATGGGCAGGCTAAAAGGGCTCAATTGGGGGTGGGGGGAGATATATGGAATATTTTCAACAATAAAGATTTTTTTAAAAAGCTACAAAAAAAGAAACAAAAATTTGGATTATGAAAAGACTATCCTCTCTCTTAGTCTTTGTACACTGGCTCTGTACTATGCAAGTCCTAACTAGCTGGGCCTTAGTCCCGAGCCTCAGGATCAGCATGAGGAGAAAGCTTATCATCATTTCAGGCCTTTTTTGAGCATGTGTCTTACTTGGGCCTCTGTGTGGCTTTGTCAATTCCCCCATATACTCAGTTGCTTTCAAACTTCTGAAGGAGTCCTTCCTTGAAGATTTTGATGGTCTGTTATATGTCTCCACTTTCAGTGTCCCTGCCGCTTTCCCAAGATGTTCCAGCTGCTTCTCCTGCTTGAGAACAAAGTTGGGCAAAACAGAGAACAATCATTTAAATAGCCCCGGGACAGGTTAGTATGTGGCTTTTTAAAAGGCTACACTAATCCCTCCTGTGTAAAGGAGGAAATTGGGAACCAGCTGTTGCTTCCCCTAGACCAGGGCATTGCCATAGCGGGGAGGGTATGGCATAAAGGTAAATAATACTCTGTGGAATTTCCTACAATTTGGAATGTAACTTTTCTTGATTAGGCAAGAACTTGATTCCTGTATATCTTTGATTGTTTTCAAAAACAAGAAAACCCTCTTATAAAGACATTTTAGGCAATTTCTGGTGGGAGGGATTATTTTGTGGGAGAACCAGGGTCCAGAGCCTCCCAGGCTGTCATTTTATGACATCATCAGGCTTATGTTCTTTAAGAAAATGGGATAAATAAATAATAACCTTCCAAAAACAGAAAGCACCAGGCCCAGATGGGTTCCCTGATATATTCTACCAAACAGTTAAGAAAGAAATTATACTAATTCTCTATCATCTATTCCAGAAAATAGAAGCATAGGAAATACTTCCTAAATCATTCTATGAAGCCAGCATTACCTTAATACCATAAGAAAACCACAGCCAATATCTCTTATGCACATCGTTTCAAAAATCCTCAACAAAATACTATCAAATAGAATCCAACAATGAATAAAAAGAATTATACAGCGAGCGTAACCAAGTGAAGCTTATTATAGGTATGCAAGGATGCTTGAACTTAAAATAACCCATAATGTAGCCAAGGCAGTGACATCACCACAGACCAGAGTAAAACCCCAGGGCTTGGTGAAGTTCGCTCTCTCTTCCGCCATGCTGCTGGCGTGAGTGGGACAGAGCCCATGCTAGCATGGAAAAGAGGCTCTTTTGTTTATTGCATCGAACTCGGCTCCCTGGTGGTCCTTGGGGATCACGAAGTCTGGGTGTAACAGATAGAGCATCGGTCTGGGGACTAAAAGGTCCCAGGTTCGATTCCGGTCAAGGGCATGCACATTGGTTGCGGGCACATCCCCGATAGTGGGTGTGCAAGAGGCAGCTAATCGATGATTCTCTCTCATCGATGTTTCTAACTCTCTATCCCTCTCTCTTCCTCTCTGTAAAAAATAAATAAAAAATATATTTAAAAAATTAAAAATAAAATAATAATAAATAAATAAATTTTAAAAATAAAATAACCCATAATGTAATCTATTACATCACCTGGCTAAAGAAGAAAAATCACAAGTCACATCAATAAGATGCAGAAAAAAACCATTTGACAAAATCCAATACCAACTCATGATTTTGAAAAAAAAAAAAAAAAAAAAAAAAAACAATAAGCAAACAGGGAAAAGAGAACAAATACTGGATAAAGAACACCTATAGGAAAAATAGGACTCTAAGATAGCTGTAGAGGAGGTGGAAGCTACACTAAACTGCCCCAGCTCCAAACTGGATTTACAGCTAAATTATGGATCAATCGACCTGGATAACCAACCAAAGATGAGCTGAACTGAAATATGATAACCAAAAATTTACAGAAGCCACATGGAGAAGGGCAGAGACAGGGAAAGTGCTGGCCCCCTCAAGCATGTGTAGCCGCTGAAAAGCCAGAGGGATATCTAAGCTGTAACAGTTCCTCCCCTCCGGAGTAAAAGTACCTCCAACCCAGAGCAACGGAGATGAAAAGAGGAACCTGCACAGCATCTGGTGGTGAATATGAGTGGGGACTCAGTCCACCTGTGAGAGAAGACCCACACACCACCTTTCCAGGGTCAAACACTCCTGTTGTTACAGCGACAGCCTGGAGAATGCACTGCCCAGTCCTCCAACTGTGGGCAAAACCACTCCTCTGTGCTTAGGTCCTGCAGAGGGGTCTGCTGGCTGCACCCACTCGGAATCATTGGACCACACTTTTTCTAGAGGTCTTGGGAGGGGAGACTCAGACAGTGATTGAACTGTGTAGCTTTAAAGGAGGATAGTTCTTCCCAACCTCAAGTGCATAGCTGTCGACCCACACACACACCTGCTGAGCCTCTTGGCCTGCCCTTCCACTCTGTGGCCCTGACCTGCTGCGTTCAGTCTCTCACGAAGATCAGAGCGCTGCACAGAGCTGAGATTTTGGAGCGCCTCTCCCAATGAGGCTTCTGTCCAGGAATCAGATAGGCAGGAGCTGAGTGGCGTGGCTATATCATGGGGCTAGTGGGTAGGGGGATAGTCCTATCTGCCCTGTGAACACAGTCCCTGCTATTGCAGAAAGTGGAAGAATGCCCCCCT
This sequence comes from Pipistrellus kuhlii, assembly GCF_014108245.1. Taxonomy (NCBI): domain Eukaryota; kingdom Metazoa; phylum Chordata; class Mammalia; order Chiroptera; family Vespertilionidae; genus Pipistrellus; species Pipistrellus kuhlii. The sequence goes on from NW_023425553.1 coordinate 2,222,398, forward strand.
CCTCCTACAAGCTTGTTGGCACCATCTCAATGGGAGATTGTTAGAATCTGCCCCAGCAAGTTCTGGTGGCCCTGATCTGCTGAGCTCAGCCCCGCAGGGGGAAGGGAGTGCTGCTTGGAGCGGGGACATTCAGAGTGTAGCTGGAACTAGAACAAAGTACTCACTCCCCTCCTGTGGGCGCAGGCAGCACCACCCCCAATGGAAGTCTCTTTTGATCTGTCCTGCCAGGGCCTGTGGCTCTGCTCTGCTGAGCTTGCTCCTGCAGAGGACACGGCTGGCTGCACCCAACCTGAGCCATTTGAGAACTCCTCTTAAGGGAGCTATAGCTAGAGATTCCGGCAGAGGCTGAGTGGTTTTGACCTGGAGTATGAGCCACCTCCCTCCGCCTTTGAGTGCCTGGCCACACAACTCCCAAGTGGGGACGCACTAGCCACGTCCTCCTGATACTGGTCGCCCTGCTCTACCAAGATCACGATGTGAAAGGGTCTGTGGGTCAATCTACCCAAAGCAATCTATCGATTCAATGCCATTTCTATTAAAATACCAATGGCATATGTCACAGATCTAAAACAAACACTCCAAAAATGTATATGGAACCAAAAAAGACCCCAAATAGCATCAACAATCTTGAGAAAGAAGAACAAAGTTGGAGGGAATCACACTACCTGATATCAAACTATATTACAAAGCTATATTACTGTAATCAAAACAGCCTGATATTGGCATATGGATCAATAAAACAGAACAGAGAACCCAGAAATCAACCCACATCATTATGGTCAATTAATATTTGACAAAGGAGGCAAGAGCATACAGTGGAGTCAAACAGTCTCTTCCATAAATGGTGTAGGGAAAATTGGATAGGTCCATGAAAAAAACTTAAGCTAGATCACCAACTTACACCATACACAGGAATAAACTAAAAACGGATAAAAGACTGAAATGTAAGTTGCAAAATGCTAAAAATCTTAGAAGAAAATATTTTCACTGCCCCCCCTCCCCAATGCCGGTTTGGCCACCCCTAACTGCCACCGCTGTAGGCCTGGTTAAATCTGACCTCATAAAACAATTTGGAAAATGATTCATCTTTATTGTATTCTATGAAAGAGTTTATGTAACATAGGGAAATAACTTTTTCTTAAATTTTTTAAAGAATTTACCAGTGCATCCACCTATATCTGAGTTTTCTTGGTAGAAAAGGTTTCAGGACGAAACCGGTTTGGCTCAGTGGTAGCACGTCGGTCTGCGGACTGAAAAGTCCCAGATTCGATTCCGGTCAAGGGCATGTACATTGGTTGTGGGCACATCCCCGGGGGGGGTGTGTGCAGGAGGCAGCTGGTCAATGTTTCTCTCTCATTGATGTTTCTAACTATCTCTCTCCCTTCCTCTCTGTAAAAAAGAAATCAATTTTATATATATATATATATATATATATATATATATATATATATATATATACACACACACACACACACACACATATATATTTTTTTAAAGAAAAGGTTTCAGTAAAACATCCAATTTATTGAACTTATAATTATTCACACTTTTAATTCAGTCTTCTGTTTGTTTTTGGCAAGTTGTACTTTTCAAGAAATTTGATCATTTCATTGAAGTTGCCAGTTCTACAAGCACTTTTTATTTACTTACTTTATTAGAATTAGGTAAGTTACTATTTTGAGTCTGTAATTTTATAACTTTGATACATACATTACTGTAACTCAAAACAAAAGACAGAATAATTCCATCACCTCAAAACTCTCTTGTAGTGTCCTTTGAAATCAACTTCTCCACCCCTCCCAGATCCTAATGATGACAGATCTGTTTTTCAATAACACTACCTTCTCCACAAAGTCATATGTTTGGAACAATACAGCATTTATCCTTTTTCACATGCAATTTTTTCTTTTAGCATGACACGCTGAAGATTCATCAATGTTGCTGCATGTATTAGTTGGTTTCTTTTGTTATTGAGTGGTATTCTATTGTATAGCTTTATCACAGCTTATTTAGTTATTCATCAATTGAAAGACTTTGGAGTTGTATTGAGGTTTGGGCAATTATAAATAAACCTGCTATATTTGTGTACATGTTTTCATGTGAACATGCATTTTCATTTCTCTAGGGGAAATGCCTGCCATTCCATTGGAGGAATGTACTACTATTTATTTAACCATTCACCAGTTGAAGGACATTCAAGTTGTTTTCTTTTAATAGGTGATTATGAACAGAGTCACTAAAAACATTCCTTTACAAATTTTTATGTGAACTGAAGTTTGTGTGGTTGGTTGTTTTTGTTTTTTTCGTTGCATTTTGTTTGTACTTTTACTATTTTTTAAATTTTATCTTTATTGTTAAAAGTATTACAGATGTCCCCCTTCACCCCCATTGACCACCCCCCTCCTCAACACTCCCACCCTCCTCCCCAGGCCTTCCCCGCATTAATGTCTGTGTCCATGGGTTATGCATATATTCATATAAGTTCTCCGGTTAATATCTTTCCACTCCCCACCTCCCTCTGAAATATATCAGTCTGTTGCATGCTTCAATGTCTCTGGATCTATTTTGTTTGTTAGTTTATCTTGTTCATTAGATCCCACATATAAGCGAGGTAATGTGATACTTGTCTTTCTCTGACTGGCTTATTTACTCTCCAGGTCCCTCCATGCCATTTTAACTGGTAAGATATCATGCTTTTTTACAGCTGTATAGTATTCCATTGTGAAAATGCACACAGTTTTTTAATCTATATTCATCTACTGATGGGGACTTGGGCTGTTTCCAGACCTTAACTATTGTAAATAATGCTGCTATGAACATATGGTGCATATATGCTCTCTCAGGATTCTTAGGATATATACCTAGAAGTGCGATTACTGAGTTAAATGGCATTTCCATATTTAATTTTTTGAGGTACCTCCACACTGTTTTTCATAATGGCTGCACCAGTCTGCATTCCCACCAGCAGAGTACTAGGGTTCTTTTTTCTCCACATCCTTGCCAACACTTGTCATTTGTTGATTTATTTATGAAAACCATTCTGGCAAGCATGAGGTGATATCTCATTGTGCTTTTAATCTGCATCTCTATGATGATTAGTGATATTGAGCATTTTTTCACATCTCTCGGCCATTCGTATGTTCTTTTTGGAGAAGTATCTATTCAGATTATCTGTCATTTTTAATTGGGTTGTTTGTCTTCGTTCTGTTGAGTTGTATGAGTTACTTTATATATTTTGGAAATTAACCCCTTAACAGATGTATCATTGGCAAGTATGATCTCCCATATAGTGGGTTCCCTTATCATTTTGATACTGGTTTATCTTGCTGTGCAGAATATTTTTAGTTTGATATAGTTCCACTTTTTTTTTTTCTCTTGCCCTAGGAGGTGTATCTGTGAAAATGCTGCTACTTGACATGTCTGAGATTTTGCTGCCTACATTTTCTTCTAGGAACTTCATGGTAACACAGCTTACATTTAAGTCCTTTATCCATTTAGAGTTTATTTTTGTGTATGATGTAAGTTGGTGATCTAGTTTTATTTTTTATTTTTTGCATGAACCTGTCCAATTTCCCCAACACCATTTAATGAAGAGACAATCTTTACTCATTGTATACTCTTGCCTCCTTTGTCAAATATTAATTGAGCATAATGTGTTAGGCCAATTTCTGGGTTCTCTGTCGTGTTCCTTTTATCTATATGCCTACAAGACACATCATAATTAAAATGCCAATGTAATACCTTAATCAATAAAGAAAAAAATAAAATGTCAAAGTTTAAAAAGAGAAAATCTTAAAATCAGCAAGAGAAAGCGTTAGTTGCCTACACAAGAAGCTCCCATAAGATTGTCAGCTGATTTCCCACAGAAACATTTTGTGCCAGAGGGATTGGCATGAATATTCGAAGTTATGAAAAACAAGGACCTACAACCAAACTATCCTACCCAGCAAGGCTATCATTGAAAATTGAAGGAGAAATAAAGAGTTTTCCAGACAAGAACAAGCTAGTGTCGTTCATCACAAACAAAGCAGTATTACAAGAAATGTCAAAGGGACTTCTAGAAGGAGAGGAAGAGGAAGAGGAGGAGAAAGAAGAGGAGGGGGAGAGGGGGGGAAAAGAAATAAAATTATAAAGAATAAAATGGCAATGAACATGTATCTATCAATAAACACTTTAAATGAATTAAATGCTCCTATCAAAAGACATAGGATAGCTGAATGGATAAGAAAACTAGACCCATATATATGCTGTCTATAAGACACCCATATCAGAATGAAAGACACACATACTAAAAGTAAAGGCATAGAAAAAGGTATTTCATGCAAATGAAACAAAAAGCTGGGGTAACAATACTTATGTCAGACAAAATAGACTATTTTTTAAAACAAATTTACATTTTATTTACGTTGAAATAAACTGTACAAAATTGACTTTCTTCACCAAAAATAACAGCAATATTTTCTGTATTATTCCTAGATAAACTACAAAACACATTTTTGTAGGTTTTCTAAGTTTTGCTTATAAATCAAGACAAGGCAGTAGATACAATCATGGAAAAAGACAGAATAAAACAGACCAATCTATTGTCAATATCCATGGCCTCTGATCAAAATAGACTTTAAAACAATAGCTACTTAAAACAATAGATAAAGTAGGTCATTACATACTGATATAGAGATCAATTTAACAACAGGAAGTAACCCTTGTAAACATTTATGCACCCATAGGAGCATAGAAATATATAAAGCAAATATTGATGGACATAAAGAGATATATTGACAGTATTATAATTTTAGTAGGGGACTTTAATACCCCATTGATATCAATGTATAGATCTTCCAGACCAAAAAACAAATTCTACAAGGAAGTATAAGCTTTAAACAACACATTAGATCAGATAGATTTATTGATATTTTCAGAGCATTACACCCTAAACTGCAGGATATACATTTTTTCAAGTACACATGGAACTTTTTCCAGGATAAAGCACATATTAGGCCTTAAAACAAGCGTCATTAAATATAAGAAGATTTAAATCATTTCAAATAACTTCTCCAATCACAATGCTATAAAATTATAAATCAATTATAAGACAAACTGAAAAGCACACAAACATCTGGAGGCTAGATAACATGATAGTAAACAATGAAAGAGTTAACAATAAGATCAAGAAAGAAATCAAAAGATACCATAGGACAAATGAAAATGAAAACACAACAACCCAAAATGTATGGGATACAGTAAAATAAGTCTGAGAGGGAAATTCAGAGCAATACAGGTTTACCTCAAGAAACAAGAAAAATCTCACATTAACAGTCTAACCTTTCACCTAAATGAACATTAAAAAGAACAAATAAAGCCCAAAGTGGGTAGAAGGAAGGAAATAATTGAGATCAGAGCAGAAATTCATTAAATAGAATCTAAAAAAAAATAAAAAAAGATCAATGAAATAAAGAGCTGGGTCTTTGAAAAGATATGCAAGTTTGATAAGCCTTTAACCATAACTCATCCAGAAAAAAAGAACCCAAATAAATAAACTCAGAAATGAAAGAGGAAAAGTAACAACTGCCACCACAGAAATACAAAAGATTATGAGAAAATACTACAATAATATGCCCAAATTGGAAAATCTAGAAGAAATGGATAAATTCCTAGAAACATCGAAGCACCCAAGACTGAATCAAGAGAAATCAGAAACTCTGAATAGACCAATTACATCCAACAAAATAGAAGCAGTAATCAAAAACTCTCAACAGACCTGCCAGTATGGCTCAGTGTTTGAACTAGGAGGTTATAGTTCAATACCTACCATATTTTCTGGCGTATAAGACGACTTTGAAACCAAAAAAAAGTCAACCGAAAATCAGGGGCAAAAGACCAAAATTGCACAAAAATTACCTGCAGATCTTGAAGGCAAAGTAAGTCTTTTCTTTAAAGTGGGGGGTAGTCTTATACAGCGAATATAGGCCTAAACCTGTTTTAACTGTAAAATTAGGGGGTCGTCTTATACGCCGGAAAATACGGGTCAGGGCATGTGCCTGGGTTGCTGGCTTGATCCCCAGTAGGGAGCATGGAAGAGGCAGCTGATCAATGATTCTCTCTCATCATTGATGTTTTTCTGTCTTTCTATCCCTTCCTCTCTGAAATCAATATATATAGTTTATTTAAAGTAATCTTTCCCTTTTGGATTAATAGGTACTACATTGTTCCATTTTATCTCATTAATTATACTTTTTTAGTTACATAATGTGATATTGTTGTCTGTTTACCCTAAATATTAAAATACTAGTAGCCCTGCCCACAAATCTGTGCGCCAGTAGCTCTCTGCAGGGCCTGGCCACTCAGTGCCCATTGCCCAGAGGCTCTCGGTGGCCCAGAGGCCCTCCAGGGCCAGGTGGGACACTTGCCTCATCACCCCAGTGACAAAGCAAGCATTCCTCCCCGGCCACTCCCCACCCACTGCCGAGAGGCCCTCTGAGGCCAGGGCAGAACACTTGCCTCATCGCCATGGCAACGACACAAGCATTCCACCAGGCAGCTCATGTTGCCTGCTCTCAACGGCCACCCCACCCCCAGGACTGGGGGACTCTGGTGGGGCTGAGGGGTCTGGGTGCCGCCATCTTGTGGCTATGGGCACCACCATCTTTGTGACGGAGTGACAGTTAATTTGTATATTACCCTTTTATGAGATAGGATGCATTTTTCTTAGTATAGTGTACCTTCAATTAGTAACCTAATTGCTTCCCAAAGAATGAAAGAACCATAAAACTATTATATTACTCCATTTACCTCCTTTATGCATTTTACACTATTGCTTTAATATCTTTTGCTTCTACATGCTATAAAAATAGTGTTACAACAGTCAATATTCTTTATATTAACATATGTACGTACTTATATTTTCCAAGAAAGCTTCACTCCTTCCTATAATTCTGTTTATCTATATTGGTTCATTTCATTTTAGTTTAAAGAGCATTCTTTAATACATTATGTAGTTTGAGGGAATTAAATTCTATTAGTATTTGTCATGATGTATCAGAAAACATAATGTTTTACATTAATTTTTTAAACATATTTTTTGTGGGCGTACAACACTACCTCCAGTTACTTTATTTCCTAACTTCTTAAAAAAGTAATTCTAGCCCTGATCAGTTTGGGTCAGTGGATAGAGCGTCAGCCTGCAGACTGAAGGGTCCCCGGTTCAATTCCAGTCAAGGGCATGTACCTTAGTTGCGGGCACATCACCAGTAGGGGGTGTGCAAGAGGCAGCCGATCCATGTTTCTCTCTCATCTATGGTACTAACTCTCTATTCCTCTCCCTTCCTCTCTATAAAAAAAATCAATAAAATATACTTTTAAAAAAAGTAATTCCAATCCCTACTAGTTTCCATAGTTTCTTTTCAAAGTTCATTTATAAGAGGAATTGTTTATCCCTAAAAGATAATACTTCTCTTTCATGATGCTATTAATTTTTGTCATTTCCATTGCTTTTCAACAGTTTACAGATGGTGTACCTACTAGTAAATGTAGTTTTTTTGTTTTCCCTAATTGATATTCTCTCAGCTATTAGAATCTATAGGTTAATATATTTTCTTCGTCTTTCTGCTATACATTTCCAACACTTTACTATATTATTTTCACTATTTTGAGTCTTTTGCCTCAGTTGAGAAACTCTCTAGGGACATGTCTTTGAATTCACTCACAATGCTTTCTGAAACTAAAAAAATTAAATATCAGAAATTAAGTACTACTTAAAAGAGCGATTTCACATTAGGCTGGACATAGGAGAAGACAGCATTATCTAAAAATACAATGGTTCAGACACTAAAAGGTCATTATAACTTTAACATATGTGGGCTTAGAGATTTTGAGCTTTATGAGGTCAAATAATCCTAACATTACAGAGCTTAATGTCCCATGACTTCCTGAGAACTTCCACATCCAGGTACCCATGATGCTAAAACTCAATCGATCCTACATCCTACACATGATCTCTCAGGAATACTGGGCTTTAATGTTTTAGCTAAAAAGGCTATCCTATGTGCCCGGCTAGCCCAGTCGGTAGAGCATGAGACTCTTAAAAAGGCTATCCTGTCCCAGAACACTTGAACCTTATAACTAGACACCCAGAGTACTATGGTTATAAATACTGCTTCCAGAATATTAAGGATTCAGGCTCTAAATTCAAAATCTTTTGGGCCAACGGCTCTGTTTCAAGGGTGCTTTGGGAGAAGGGCTACAAGATTTAAGTATAAATGGAACAGGACTCTATGGTTTCTATGCACTACAATGCTAGCATACTGTATTTTTCTGGCGTTGAAGTAAAAATTAATTTAAAAGCCTGTGGCCTTGGAAATGTTCAGAGTCTAAAATGACTAAGGTTTTATTTATTGTTTGGCTCAGGAGTCTGATAGCAGCACACTCTAGCTCAGAGACTCAGCAATGCTGGGCCTTTCTGAGCCCAGGAGTTTTGTGGTGCAGGGTCTCAGTGGCTCAGGCCCCACAGTTCAGTGTTTCAACAGCCCTCATATTCTGCGGCTCCAGGTCCACCTGGCTCCTGACAGGTAAGGTACCAGGAGCCTAAAGTGGGGCCAGGCCTATAAGAGCGAAGGGTGATGGGATGATGGAGCCCCTGGCCCCAGGGACCCCATGTGGCAGCACTCTCTGCTGCTCAGACTTAACAAGAAGAGGTCTGAGAGGTCACCAGGCTGCTCATTACCTGCTTCATCTTGGTACCAAACATGGAGCCGCTCACGTCAATAACGAACACCACGTTTTTCTCAACAGGTGGGAGGCCTCTGGGGGCAAAGTAGTGAATGAAATAGCCATCGTAAATCTGGACAAAGGAAGGAAAGCACAAGAACTGTGAAAGCTGGTTTAAATCAGGCCCCTCTAAGTCTCCTCCATAGCGGCCTCTCTGCTGCCTAGGCCTTCTCACTGTGTCTGGTTAAAGGGGCGTGGGTGCCATTGTCTCTCCCATGCCCATCTCTCCAAGCAGAACTGTGTCTCTGCTGTTCGGGCTGTCAGCCTGGGAGCTGCCTCAGAGCTGTGCAGACTGGCTTGGGGCCCAGGGCTCCAAGGAGCAGGATCTCTGTAAAATGTGAGTTCCTGTCCATGAGAGCTGGGCTTGCACAGTCTCCAGGGCCCCTAGGGACCTTCTGCCTGGGCTCCAGGAACTGGAACTATTGTTTTAACCTCCCTCTATAGAGTGAGCCTGGGGCCCAGCTCCCCAGCTCCATGGCTGCCAGGGGCTGGGAGTATGCAGGGCCTCCCTCTCCTCCTTCAGCTCCTTTCTGCTGTTGCTGGGCAGAGCAGGAGGGGAGGAGGGAGCAGAGGCTGAGGGAGCTGCTTGTGCAGAGGGGATTGGTTAGACCAGGTGCAGATGCCTCAGGCTGTGGGGGCTGTGATTGGCTGCCGCCCCCTCCCCCTACTCCCAATCTCCCTCTGCAGGGCCTGGGGGCTGGGACAGCTGAGGGAAGGGGAGGGGGAGCTGGGAGGGCCCCCAGGACCAGTGTCAGCTCAGCCTGGAGGAGAATGGGCTTGCTGAGGGTCTGAGCTGCACAGCAGCCTGAAGTGGCTGTGCCCTGGGGTAAACAGCTTCCTCTCCTCACTGCCATGCAGGCACCCTCTGATCACGAGGCTGGGGACACCATGTCCTCTTCTCTCAGGGGACCTCAGAAGACAGGGGAGGACATCTGGGCCTTCCCCCCACCCCAGCCTTTGAGTTAATCCCCAAGTACATGTGCAGGCCCTGTGTCCACTTTCCCCCGGCACCCTACGGCGCTTCCCAAAGCCTGGTCCACCACCTGCACCTGGCCGAGCCAAGGGCAGAGGCCAGCCGTCCTCCTCTGATCCTCCCCTGCCTCGTAAGCGAGAGCTTCTGGAGAGAGCACACACCCCTCTCTCCGTGGTTCCAGGCTCACAGGTGGCCCCGCACCTCACATCCTATAAGCCAGAGGCACTGCGCAGGTCACCAGCCTCTCACGCTCACCTCAGCTGGCATGCCCTTCCTCTCTCAGGACATGTCTCCCTCCCTTCCTCATGGAGGAAATTCAGGACACCAGGCCATGTTCCTTGCACTGCCCCCTACCCATGCTCAGGGTTCACATCGCTATTTGCCCCTTCTCTCTGCTGAAAGTCCAAAGAATCCAGGCCTGGATCCATGGACTCCCAGGCTATCTTGCACCTGCTCCACCGGCCAGGCCCCTACACTCCAAATTTAGAATAAAAATATTTATGTGTTTTCCATCCACTAAGACAAACCCCCTTGATCCCAATCCCACCCATCTGCAAGCCAGCGTCTCCCCCTGTAGCATGCCACAGGAATGATTTGGACACTCATAAGGGTCTTCTCATCTCCTTCTCACTCCCCCACTGACCACAGACTGGGTCTCACCTCCACCGCACAATGGCTTTTTCTCACCAAAGGCAACAATGACCAGCTGGTATCCAAACTCAGGGAGTATATTTCCATTTCATCCAACTGCACCTCCCTGATGAATTCACAATGGATTATTTTCTCTGATTTCTTCACAAAACTTTTACCCAGGGATCTGAGATGGTGAACTCTCCTTATTTCCCTACCATCTCTGGTATGTGTGTCAGTGTCTTTCATAGGCTGCATTTCTCCCCCCTGTCTCTCCAGCAGTGCCTCCCAATATGTTTGAACCATGGCATGCCAGAAAATGATTATGTCTGTGCAGCACAATGGAGGGAAGTGGTGGGAATTTACAGCTCTGAGCAGATTGTTGGCAGCTGGTGGGTTGGGACCAATAGCTCCTTGGGTGGAATCTCGGCCTTAGCAACTGTCATCCTGGATCGCCCTTGTGGCTCTGCACATTCTCCCTGGGTCACCTGGCTAGCCCTTGGGTTTCCACTGCCCAGGCTCCACTGATGACTTCACAAGTCCTGCTCCTGCCCACAGCTTTCCACGCCTCCCCCTCTGCAGCTGCACACCCACTCGCTATTGGACCTGTTCCCTTCGATGTCTGAAGAGGCCTCCAATGGATTCTGGACCAACAATAAATTCATCCTCTGCCTCCATCCTTCCCCTGAGCACCTTTGTCATTGAAGGCAGCGTCATCCACATGGCCACTCCAGATGCAACCCCGAGGGTCACTCCTCAGTCCGGCTGTGCCCTCCTTCCCAAACTCAACCAGCTACAAGCTGCTCCTCATTTCTTGTGCTGGATATCTCAGGTCCACCCCACTCTCAATCCCAAACTCACACAGCCCAACTCAGGGGTTTCTGTCAAGTTTCCCTGCTTCTATCGTGGCCCCTTCCAACCATATGTCTTGGCAGCTCCTGCTGGATCTGGCCTTTCCAACCAAAGTCTCATAATGTCATTCCCTCTCTTGGCTGCCTGGTCCCCTCAAGGCAAATGGTGAGCTCCTTTTCTGCCCCTGCAGCCTTTGAACTTTCTGTCTCAGCTTTTGCCATTTCTTGTGCCTGAAACCTATGCTCTGGGACTCCAATCCACTTGGAGTTCCTTATGCTCCCATGGAGAGTTCCAGCCCCCTTCTTTGTCTCATGCAAAGCCCCCCTTCCTACTTGGTGCACTTCTTGACATTCTTAAAGACAAAGTTACAACAAGTCCCAAGTTCCAGTAGGACATGATCTCACTCATCTGGGGGAAATGGTGAACAACATAGACTGATGAACAAGAACAGGCCCAGAGATAAGGAGCCATGGGTCAGCCTATTGGACCTCAAAGGGAGGGTGGGGATAAAAGGGAGAGATCAACCAAAGGACTTGTGTGCATACATATGAGCTTAACCAGTGGTCAAGGACAATAGGGGGGTGGCAGCATGAGTGGGGTGGGGGGGTGGGATTGGAATGGGGGGTTGAGGATAAATATGTGATACCTTAATCAATAAAATTTTTAAAAAGTCCCAAGTTAGTCTGTACTTCCTCCAGAGAGCCATCTTCTCTTTTCTCGATGGCTTCCATCAGAACTGGTGTTGTCATTGAGAGAGCTTTTCTCAACTTGTGTCAGTATTGATTCTCTGTGCTTCACTCAAAGACAGTGAATAGGATCTGTATGTGGTTCACCTCAGGTTTCCAACATCGGCCAACAGTGGGCATGACACATATCACCTTCCCAGGGAGTCCTGACTGAATGACTAAAGAGTGAGTTGCTGGCCTTTGAAATTGGGCATAGTTGAATGGGAAAGGGAGGTGAATTGAGGGTTCTTGGTGAGGGGATGCACACAGTGGATGAGAGTGTGGGTCATCTCATGGAATGCCCAATCCCACCTATGGTACCTCCATTTCTACTCCAGGCAATGGGGGGAAAGGTAGAGAATGAAGAAGCAGATAAATACCTTTACTCACACACCATGGAACAGCAGGTCAAGGCCCCTGCTGCCACCTACTGGCAGGGTACCCTCTGCTCCCATTCTGAGAGGGCAATTGACTGTCATTCCCCCTACACAGCAGGCTGGCTGTGCCACACCCCTGAGGCCCTGTACACACACTCTCTCCTGTCTCTGCATGCACTTCCCATCAGCCTACCTGCCCATGTGGAGGCGGGCTCTGTTCCTTTTTGCCTTGCTAATTGAGGGCCAACCCCTTTGGGAAGGCTTTCTTCAAACCCTTCTCAGTGGCGTACACACATCGCCCATTCCAGGGTTATACACACTAGGACGTGTTATGAATGTGAAGGCTCCATGTATCTGTCCCTTTGAAGACTAGGACCTTCCGGAGGGAGAGTAGCGTGTGTGTCCAAGGCTTCTCTGAGTTCTCAGAGTCAGTGGGGACAGCACTGAGCTAGAGTAGCTCTGCTCGGTGGAGTTGCGCCCACCTAGGAGTTACTGAATACATGGGCGCATGAGGGGAGGTGTCACCAAAGACCATATTAGCCCGAGGAAGAGAGAGGAATTGTGAGTGTGGTGTGGTCATCAGGGAGGTGGTGTTTCAGAAAGGTCTTTAGAGACAAGGGGGACACTGGCCTGTCGGGAAAGGAGGGAGAAGACATCCCCAGGGCAGCAGAGAGGAGAAATGCTCAGACACAGATGAAGGCAGTCCAGGTGCTTATTGAGAGGTGTGTGGTGTGGTGGGGAGGCAGCGGAGGGTCGGTGAGCACTGGAGGCAGTGAGCTGTGTGGTGGGAAAGGCAGGGGCACCAGCCATCTGAGGCCGCTGTGTCATTGTTCTCACAAAGCCAGGTCTGGGATCAGTGCTCTGCCCGTCCAGTAGTGCCGGGGACCTCTGGTTATTTGGAGGATTGTGAGAGCTCAGGATTTAAGAGATCCCTGCTTGCGGAGATGGCTCTGAGGAGGCAAAAGGAGTTTTTAAAACCTGGAGATAGCCAGAAAGTCCAAGAGAACATGGGAATATCAGAGCTGCAGAAGGTGTGAGAGCCATTGAGTGTGAGAGACCTCTGACTGGCCAATAGCTCACTTTCTAAAAGGACTGCTTATGGGCAGGGATGGGCTGGAGGGGGGTGATGGGGGGAGGGGGACATACGTAATACTTCCAACAATAAATAATTTAAAAATAAATGAATTAAATTAAATAAATGGACTGGTTAGAGTGGGCTATGGATTGATTTAATTAGAAGGGATGCATTTGGAGCTTGATTCAATTTTTAGAGTTCCAGGTCCCCAGTGCTCCGGGGGAGCACGTGTGCCTCCTCACACGTGACGTCACGTGTCACACACCTTCCTGATCTGGCCTGCTGGTCCTCACTATTCCCCTGGAAGAAGGACATGAGTCACTTGTGGAAATCGGGTTGTCTCCGGGGCTGTGACTCCAGAGCTCACGCTCTCCCCATCCCCCCGGCCCTTACCTGCACGTCGCCAATGATGTCCTCCATGACCACATCATACTGGACCACAAAGTCGGCCATGATGCCCAAGCTGGAGAAGGCAGCCTGGTCCTTCAGGGTGGGGCAGAAGGTGACTCGCACACAGGTCTCTCCCTTCTCAATGCTTGTGGCTGGGGGCGGGCCAGCCTCACCTGTATGGGTGGGGAGGGATGGCGTGGAGGGCTCACCAGCAGGAAGCCAAGCCAGGGCACAGCCAAAGGAACAATAGCTGGGGAGGGTGAGAGGGAACCCCTGCACCACCTGCTGCCCTCCTGCCTGCAATGCCATTCCACCTGCCCCAGTGCCACACTCCTTCCTCTGCACATCCCAGAGCCAGCTCTGCCTGCTCTCCTCTGCCAGCAAGCCTGCCCCGCCTGGCTGACCCAGCCCTCCCTCACTCCCAGGCTCCGGGAGGCCGGCCCTCATGCACACCTTTGCCCTGGCTCATCGCCATCCATCCTGAGGCCTCGTGTCCTGTCCCAGGTAGACCAGCAGCCTGGCTCTCCTGCCAGAGAGGCCTGTGCCGTGTGTTGTGGAGAGACAGACGCACAGACAGGGCCTGGGTTTCTCCTGTGCCCCTCACGGCTGTGGGAAACTGCAGTCCATCAGGGTTCTCCTCTGGGATAGCATTTCATGTGTTTTCTGCCCCCTCTGCCCTCTGCCTCTCAGAATCACATGTGTGTGTGAATAGGCTGTTCGCGCCTCATGGAAACAGAGGACTCTCTGGGCCCGGATGTTTGCTGAGCTGGCCATAAGATCAACTCCTCTGGAATTTCAGCCCAAGACAACTGTCCTCTTAGACTGTGTCTGTGCCTCTTCTTTCCAGAAAATGAAAACTTGGGAATTCTGCCACCTGCTCCCCCTTTTCTGCTCCAGCTGTCCGGAAGTTGAGGGGCAAACTGAGGCCCCATACTCTCTGAGGCCCCTGCTCACATACATTCCCGACTTCCTTCCTTCCAGAGGTCTTTGTTCTGCCTTTATCCCCACAGGACTGGCTCTACCCTCTGTTTTAACCTTTGTGGAGCAAGGGGAGGGAGCTGCCATTTTTAGCCTGGGGGGTAAGAGGGCAGGCTCCAAGGCTCAGAGGCTGCCTTGGGCCCTGGAAACTCATTCCCACTCTCTCAGCCTCAGTCTCCCCAGGATCGTAGCTCCCATTTCATAGACGGTGCTTGTGGGGATGAAAAGAGACTTATGTCAAGCATTGGGAGACATCTTTGCATCTTAGTAATTGCTCAATCATTCTAAGGATTGCCATTTTCATCAAGCCTTCCTTCCTGGCTGCAGGGCTTTGCAGGGAGGAGCTTATCACCTCTCCCCTGGTCCTGGGCCACAGGTGGCATCTCCTCATGGTGCAGGTGGAAACCTGAAGCAGAGCACTCGAGGGTTTTGCCTGCGCCCCACCTTAGGGGAAGGTCAGAGCTGGAATTGGAGCCCATATCTGTGTGTCTGTCTCTCCTCCTGTGTACCACACTGTCGCTCTGGGTTCTCAGGTCACACTAGGCATGAGCTCCCAGCTTGGTGAGGGTGGCCACAGGCCCGGTGATTTCTCTGTGCCTGTCCACTCATCTCCCACCTGGGCAGACTGCAAGTTCACCTGCCACCTAGGCAGAAAGAGGTTCCTGGGCCCCTCCCCAACCTACTGTATCGGACTCCAGAGGTGGGGTTCCAGAATCTGTACCCCCAACCTTGGGGTTCTGATGTCGCCAGTCTGGCCTTCACACACCCCTAGCTGCAACTTAACAGCCAGGCTGGCAGCCAGGACATCTCTGGCTCACAGCGCCTGAGACCACATCCTCAAGGACAACCTGCAGTGTGTGCTCCCCGCCCACTGCCCTTCCCTTCTCAGCCCTGATTCCACAGCAAAGCTGGATCTGGCCAGTGTGGCTCCCACAGCACTTAGCACAGTAAATAGGAAAAGTTTTACACAGCAGCTCTGTCCGTCATCCCCTCAGTCACACTTATTTACGGATCCATTCATGCCTTTACTGACATCGCACTCACCCACTCTTTCCTGTACTCGCGCCTTTCCTTTTCACTCTCATCCACGCTCTGTGTCAATCAGAACGCTCGCCAAAGCAGATGGCACGCGCCATGTGCCACGTGAGGATACACTAGTGAGACATGATTCTCCGAGTGTGAGCAGGGTGAAGGGAACCCACTCGGAGGAAGGGTTACTAGTGGATAGATACCCAAGAACTGCATCAGGGAAAGCCATGTCCTCCCAGGAGTGGAAGGGTCCAGGGGGGGAGCCGTTATCACAAAGTGGAGAGCTATAACTAGGGGAGAGGGCTGCCCACAGGAGCTTATGGCCGTGGCCATGGGGGCGTAAACATACCCAAAGCGCCTCGTGGCACCGCCTACAGCCAGGGGTCTCTTGGGTGCGGCTGGCCACGGCCTTGCCCACCTAGCTCAGCACCCAGCTTGGACACATGACCACTCCACACAGATGTGAGCATGGTCACACTCCTGCCTGGCCCCCACATTCACGGGTGGGCACAGGGCACCACGCCCTTTCCCAGGGACTGGCTCCCAAGTCCGTTACAGTGTCTCTCACCTACCGTGTGCCAGGGGTGCTCTGGGCTCTCCCCACCCAGGAACTAATCTCCACTCGCAGAGACCAGGCTGGGTGAGCGCATGCTGTTCACACCTTCCAGGCAGGAGGCCCCAGGCCAGAGAGGCCAGGGACGCCCCAGGCACAGGGAGCCCGTGTGAGGGAGCTGCAGCAGTTCAACCCCATCACCTACCCCCCAGCCAGGGCTCCTTCCACCAGAGCACACTGGCTGCTGCTGACTCAGAACCCACCCTTAGCGTGTGTGCACACAGTGCCCATGTTCGGACGTGTAAACGTGTGCCCTATCTATGCGTCTGTGCCCATGCTCCTCACACACATGTGTAACCATAGTAATGTGCCTATACGCAGAGGAGAGGGGATCACTGGCTCCTCTGGGCTCCCACCGCCCTTGGTGGTTTCTCTAGGTGTCGTCACCATTTCCCTCCCCGGACTGGCCGTGTCTTGAAAACAGGATACCTGGGTACTCAGTGCAGGGCCATAAACACTTTACACCCTATCTACACCATTGAAATATCCCACACAATACATGTTATACATCACTGAAATATCCCACACAATATTGGTTCTGGACAATGGAAGAGGTAAAACAATAGTCTAATGACTCTGAGCTTCCCTGTTCTTATCACATACACCGTAAACATCTGTCCTCACAGACGGGTGCAGTAGCCTATGGACGATTTAGTTATGGCAACAGTTAGGAAACAACACTCTGTGAGGTCTGAGAGCCTACAGAATTTAGTGTATTCTTTGAATCCACAACCAATATATGCTGCTCATTGTCCCACAAACAGAATACATAGGTCTAGGAACCAAAGGGTAGAAATGGAGGTCATACTTCTCATCATTTCATCAGTGAAACATTTTGTTATTGAATGTATTGGGGTGACACTGGTTAACAAAATTATACAGGGTTCAGGTGCACAATTCCACAGCGCATCAGCTGTACACTGTGGTGTGTTCACCACTCCAAGTCAAGTCTATTTCCATCACCATTTATCTACCCTGTACCCTCCTCCACCTCCCTCCCCATTCACCACACAGTTGTCTGTGTCCATGAGTTTTTCCTGTTGTTTGGTTTGTTTTTGTTTTTGTTTTTGTTTCATTTTTGCTCAATCCCCGTACCCCCTAAAATCCAAAAGCCCCACCCCCAGCTGTCAGACTGCTCTATATCTATGAGTCTGTCTCTATTTTGCTTGTTAGTTCATTTTGTTCATTAAATTCAACATATGAGTGAAATCATATGGTACTTGTCTTTCCCTGACTGGCTGATTTCACTAATCATAATGCTCTCCAGATGCATTCATGCTGTGGCAAAGAGTATTATTTCCTTACTTACAGCCAAGTAGTTATTCATTGTGTAATTGCACCACAGTTTTTTAAAATATATATATCTTTATTGATTTCAGAGAGGAAGGGAGAGGGAGAGAGAGAAACATCAAGGATGAGAGAAAATCATTGATTGGCTGCCTCCTGCATGCCCCCTGCTGGGAATCAAGCCTGCAACCTGGGCATATGTTCTTGACCAGAATCGAACCTGGGACCCTTCAGTCTACAGGCTGTTGCTCTGTTCCAGAGGCAAACCCGCTACCACAGCTTTTTTTTATCTACTCATCTACTGATGGGCACTTGGGCTGCTTCCAAATCTTGGCTATTGTAAATAATGCTGCAGTGAACACTGGGTGCATATGTTCTCTTGAATTAGTGTTTTGGGTTTCTTTGGATAAATTCCCAGAAGTGGAATTGCTGGGTCATAAGAAAGTTCCATTTTTAATTTTTTGAGGTAACTCCACACTGCTTTCCACAGTGACTACACAGATCTGAATGCCCACCTTACTGCATGAGGGTTTCCTTTTTTCCACATCTTCACCAACAGTTGTTGTTTGAGGATTTATTGATGGTAGCCATTCTGACAGTGTGAGGTGGTATGTCATTGTGGTTTTAATTTGCATTTATCTGATGATTAGTAACATTGAGCATCTTTTTATATGTCTATTGGCCATTGTATGTCCTCTTTAGAAAAGTGTCTACTCAGATCTTTTAATTGGATTTTTTTAATTGGATCGCTTGGTTTTTGTTTTTTGTTTTTGATTTTTTAGTGTTGAGTTTGATACATTCTTTATAAATTTTGGATTTAACACTTTATCAGATGTATCGGCAAATATGTTCTGTCATTCAGTGGGTGGTCTTTTCATTTTATTGATGGTTTCCTTTGCTGTGCAAAATCTTTTTAGTTTGGTGTAGTCTCATTTATTTTTTTTTCTTTTGTTTCCCTTGCCCAAGGAGATATATCTTTTAAAATATTGCTACGAGAAATGTCTAAGATTATCCTGCTTATGTTTTCTTCCAGGAATTTTATGGTTTAAAGTCTAACATTTAACTTTTTAACCCAGCCATTGCTGGAATATCATTGTCTATAAGGCTGTCCCAGTGATTAGGGGCCTCGTAATCGGACATTTAGATGGTGAGGGCTTCCTGGAGAGAAAAGTCCAAAGAAATACTCCTTAAAACAGGGCAAAGGTAGATCTCCGCCCAAGGGCTTTGTGACTTAGTGGGAACTGTGCTGGGAGGATACCTTTACACAAGAATTCGGCACCTGACTCGTAGCGCTTTCTACCCAAACTCCTGCCACCAACCCAGGTGATTTCATTATCCACACAGATAACCCAACCAACACCCTGGCCTCCCAAGCCATGGACCCAATCCCCAGGAGCCAACATCTTTTCTCCCCTTTAACCACCCGCTCCTTAAATGTTAGCATTACCCAGAGCTTTTTTTTTTTATTGATTTTTTAAGAGGGAAGCATTGATTTGTTCCTCTTATGTATGCATTCATTGGTTGATGCTTTTTAAAAAAATATTTTTATTATTGATTTCAGAAAGGAAAGAGGGAGACGTAGAAACATCAATGATGACAGAGAATCATTGATCAGCTGCCTCCGGCACACCCACACTGGGGATCCAGCCCACAACCTAGGCATGTGCCCTGAGAATTGAACCATGACCTCCTGGTTGATAGGTTGATGCTCAACCACTGAGCAATGCCGGCTGGGTGATTGGTTGATTCTTATATGTGCCTTGACTGAGGATTGAACCCATACCCTTGGCATACTGGGACAATGTTTTAACCAATTGAATTCCTGGTCAGGGCTGCTCTGTCTTCAACTACAATCATCTCATTGTCTGGCTCATCTTCTCCCAGGCCTTACCCTCCCATCTCCTCAGGGACTGGGCATGAATGAGTCAGTCTTCAACATCTCCCTCTATTGGTTCCTACCTCTTCAAGCCTCTCTCTTCTTTCCCAAGAAAACTCATTTGTTCTTGTATCTTCCTTTAGCTGCCTACCTCTTCCTTTAGCTGTCTCCTTCCTGTCTCATTCAAATTTCTCAAGGAGAGTCTATACTTGATGTCCAGTCTCCTCTATCTCTGCTTTCTTACCTATCTCCAGGCTCTTCTTCAAAGCATGTTTTCTATAATCCCTAGGACTCTGCACCCCACCACAATCCCACCTGCTCTCTAAGCTAGAGATGAGGCCCAAGCCATCCCAGAGTGGCAAACTAATCTCGCTCCCTTGAATCTAACAATACCACCTCAAACTAAGCATAGATGGAGGAGGAAATTTTTCCAATTCATTTTTCAATGTAGTACCAAAATGTGACAGCCCATCCCCACAAAAAAAAAAAAAAAGCAATCGACTCAGAAATGGCAAATAGATTTAATATAGTGTGTCAAATTCAATTGATTGATAGTGGCTGCCTAGAGTGCTGTGTTGAGTACAATTCTGAGGACGCACCCTGGCAGGAAGAGAAAGGCTGCTGGGATTAGCAATGTCTGAAATCACAAGTAAAAGAAAATTAGAAAGTCAACTGATAGCCACCAAACAGGAAGGAATACAATCAAAAGCAGTGTTTTCCCACACTCTCCGTATGGTCCTCCGACCATGGCGTTCTTATAACCACCCAGCTCACCCCATCCCCAAGAGCCCTGGCTGCCCTCTCCGAATCTAAGCATATACCTGAAATCTCACTTGTAGGAAAAACCACAGGCACCAGAGCTACCACTGCCGCTGGCACCAGCTCCACTGAGGCCAGAGAAGAGCCCAAACGTGAGAGTGGTGGGCAGGCTGGCACTGGCACCGAAGCTGCCACTGGCACTGGCGCTGGCACCACCACTGGCACCACCACTGGCACCACCACTGGCACCACCACTCTCTTGGGCTTTGGCTTTAGCTTCAGCTCCCGCCTGGATCCGGGCTTTGGCCCAGGGTCCAATATCAGCTTCGTCCCAGTTGCAGGGCCCAGCAGCATTCTCAGAGCCAAGGCCAATGCCCATTTGAGCTCTAATCTCAGCTCTCGCCTTGGCTTCGGCTGCAGCCTCAGCTGCAGCCTTAATATCTGCTTCCATTGCCTCTCGGTACTGAGCTGCCCATTCCTTGGGATCCTTCTTTTGTACCTGAAACAGAAACAACAACCCTCAAAGGGATCGGAATCTGAGAGTGGAGTACCTACCGGATTCTAGACAACATGCTACACACTGTATCCAGTAGCAATACAATAAATACTTCTAGTAATGATGAACCTAGTATTCCATCTCTGCCCTGACACTAGCTGTGACCTCGGTGATCCCGAGTTTTCTCATCTGCAGGAGGACTACCCCACGTTTAGTTGTAAGGAATAAATGATTCAGTTGAAGTGGTAAGTGCACTAAGAGAGGCTTCAGAATACTCCTATATAAGCTACAGGCTGCACTGCCCACTGCCTACCCATGCTCTGGATATGCCAAGCTCGGTTAGTTCTCCAATTACCTTGCAGGCAAACTTGAGCACTTTCATCTTGCTGGTCTCATGGTAGGAGCGCAGGCCCCAGAAGAACTCATACTCAGGGGGATTGCTGTTAGGGACGCGGGCGTAGTCCAGGTACCTTGAAAAGAGGTTCGAAGCCTTTTCCATCTAAGACCACCCATAGCCCACCCGTGCATGGACTGGGAAGGCTCTAGGTAGCAACCTTCCACACTAAGTACCAGCAGCTTTTCTTCCAATACTGAGCCCTGTTCCATCCCTCCTGACCCAGCCATGTGAAGGCACGGGGGGGGGGGACACATGTCGGGTGCTTGTGCATAGGAAGGCCACACGTTTGGTGCCCCTTGTCACAGTGACCCCAGTTCCTGTTGGGTGTGTAGTAAACAGAGAGCCATTTCTTCAGGCACCCTGCTCTGAGCACACCCCTCCTCAGCGTCTCGTCCGTGGCCTGGCTGAGCCTTGGGACAGTCCACCACAGAGAAGGGCTATAAAGGGAAGACAGTCCACCAAGAGCAGCATACTCCCTACGCACTCCAGACCTTGTGTGTGCGCATGCGTGCTAATGCAACCTTCTGAGTGTGCATTTGTTTCCCTAGGATGAGGACAGGGTCAGCCCTGGCCAGAAAGTCAGGAGGGCTGAGCCCCTTACCAGCGGGGGCCATGCTCAGACTTCTGTCTCTGAGCCCCAGGTTTAGCAACTGATAATGGAGCTGGAATGACAGCACCTACTCTGCAGGATAGTTATGAAAATGAAATGAGACGGTACATGTCAAGTCCCCAGCGCAGTAGCTAGCTGCCTACAGCTCCTATTTTATGATTGAAATTATACTATTTTAAAATTGAAATTAATTGCTCCGAAGCCCTGGTTGGCATGGTGAAGAGAACCAACGCATTGGGACCTGAATTTTAAAAATCTTCAATTTGCTACCTGTGAAATCATAAGCAAATGATCTCAACACTCTGAGCCTCAGTTTCCTCCTGTATGCAATGCGGATGATAACAAGCCCTCCCTTGTAGGACGACTGCTCTGGGGCATGTGTGAGAGTGCATGTTATGGGTCAAAAAATATGTGCTCTTGTTGACTTTATCGCTTTAAAAACAAGCTCCCGCCAGCAAACACACACACATACACACAAGCACGCAAGCACACATGCACCCATCGTAGCTCTATCACACAGTTCTCAAATGGGCACAATGTATGGCACACGCCAATAGCACATGGACACTTACTTCTGCTTCACAAACTCATCAGTAATGAGCTTCTTCACGTCCCCAAAAAGCGAGTGATGTATGCTGACAGCAGAGAAATAACATGAATGAGTAAAATGGGGTCATAGCACTTCCCAGATGTGTGCAGATGCGTTTCCAACGTGGAAGAGAGATTTCCGGCACAAGAAGGAAGTGCCATAGAAATTCAAGAGGCAGTAAGCTCAAGGGAACAGAGTTCAAGACCGTTTCCCCATCCACCCAGGTCAGAGTCATGGGCCCTCTATCCAGCCCGACACCCCCGCCCGCTCCACCAGACCACCAGGCTGATGCGATCCTGGGACCATCCTCTCTTGCCAAAGGACAACACGGACAGCAAGTGCCAAGAGAGCCCAATCATACCCCGGGCGCAGCCCCAACTTGCGCAGCACCTCCCAGATGACAGCTGCAAGGAGAGGCAAGAGGAGAGGGACGGAAGATGAACATGTGGAATTCTGACCACAGCCCCCCATTCAGCTGCAGGCCCAGCCACTCACCCTCGCTGGACCGATTTCCATTCATGAAGATGATGCTAAGAAGCACCATGAGGAGGCCCAGCTTGGGGGAGTCCTTGGTTCTAGGGGAACAATAAGACAGAGAGTTTTATGTCCCGCAGCCATCTGTAGAAAACACACCAGCCAGCTCACTAAGCTAGCCTCTCTGATTCCTCATGTATAGGAGAGTTCTGCCCAGTCTATGCTTCTGGGTCCACATGACCCCCAGGCAAGACACTTAGACCCCTGAGCCTCAGTCTCCTGTTCAGTGAAACGAGAAATCACATCCTCCCCTCCCCGGACTGCTGAGAGGACAGAAGAAATCCTCCCAACAGAGTTAGGCCCAGGCGCTCAGTCAATGGGAGACCCTTGTTGCTCTCACAGGACCCTCAGCCACCAGAGAATTCACAGCCACCGATGCATCTGCCCTTTGAGCATCGTGATCCACCCACACCAGGAAGGCCTCCCTGGAGAACCACTCCACAAGACCAGTAGGAAGAGACAAGCAATGATAGGGCTGCTTTCCTGGACAGACAGACAACCTGACAGTAGGCATGCCTCCCCCCCAGGCTTCGACACCCTTCAGTCCATCATAACCAGGCACAACTTCTGTGGGCAGGGACCCAGCTACATGTGGGAGCTGGAACGGGCTTCAGGCCTGTCTTTCCTGACTAAGCGCGTGCGGGACAGAAGACAGGGATGGGGTAGTACCATGGACAAAAGTAGAAGCGACCCTCCCATCCAGCCCTTTCCCAGCTTACGTTCCCAGTATGCCAGCATCAGTGGGTTCCAAGGTGCTGAGAAGAATGTACAAGTGGTCATTCTTATCAATTTCCTTCAGCTGGATCCCAAACACCTGTGGATAGGGAGGAAAACTTGTGAGATCATCAAATTCAGCTTCTTGGTCATCCCTCAACTCCCCATGTACCTAGGGTGCGTGGGTGTGTGCGCGCGCGCGTGAGTGTGTGTGTGTGTGTGTGTGTGTGTGTGTGTGTGTAAAACCGGTGAGTTAATGCATGTAAGCACTTAGCTCTGAGGCAATAAATGTGCTACTGTCATCTACATCATCCTTGTGATTCTTAGGGATCTGGGGAGACTGTGAATGTGAATGAAAAGGAAGAGGTGAGCATCTGGAATACATTCCAGGACATGCCCAGTAGCAGATAGAAGTCAGGACTAAGTTGATTGGCTTGAGTCCTAGCTGTGCTTTTACCGCTGACTTGGTGTGTGACCTCTGGCAAGTCTACAGCACCTTCCTAGGCCACTGTCTGCCCAGCGATGGGACTGGGCTTTGGTGAATCTCTGTGGTCCCTCCCCGAAGGGACGTGTACACCTTTGTTCAATTCAAGGCTTCCCCGCTGTGTCCATCCCCCAGGGCTGCCCCTTCACCTTCTCCAGGGAATAGCCTGCTCGTTCAATGATCTCAGGGTACACATCAGTGTATTCTTTGATGATGTCCTTCAGCATGTCTGCAAGGGGAGAGTGTTCGAGCACCTGAGCTGACGTGAAGCCAGGCAGCCCCCAGACCCACACTAGAGACCCTTTGCCTACTCTGCTGCCGGTGACATAAGCAGGTTTTGAGCTAATGCACAGAGATGCTAGCGCTGCCAAATTAGAACGCTGGGAGGACAGAAGTAGGAACGGAAGAGCAAGGGATGCCCCCAGCACAGCGGGAGTGGAGGGTAGAACTAGGGGGGTGGGGAGGGAGTTCGTAGGGCCCTACCTGCGCGCTTGATAGGAATCTTCGTCTGGTCTTTAGCCAACAGGTACTTCACCAAGTCGTTTGCCTAGGAGAGGAGAAGAAGGTGAAAAGGTCTAAGTACATTTGCAGAAGGCTTGAAAGGCTAGCAGAGAAGCAGGCAGGGGAGGCAGTGGCTAAGGCTGAGCGCAAAGGACAGAGCTCTTACCCTCCCCTGCAAAAGGGCCACATCCCGAGCTGGTGGCGCTTCGGGCTCTTCGGCTGCTGCTGCCAGGAGCTTGGCAGCTCTGCGGCGGGCCTTGCCCCTGCGGGCCTTGGGTGACCTCAGGGAGAGCAATGCTCTTCGGGCCCACGCAGCCAGGCGAGTCCTTGATGCCCGGCGGGCCCAAAAGGCTATGGGGCCCCTGGAAGCCCTGCGGGCCATGGAGGTCATGAGGGCCTTGGAGACCCTTCGGCCGCCTGTGGGTCCGGAGGCCTGACTCTGATCGCTGCTGACCTCCTCCTCCCCGTTCAGATGCTTCACCTGCAGCAACAGAGGGAAAGCACAACAGCGCCAGATGAAGCGGATGGTCCTTCCCCGCATCCTCTCTCCCAGAAACCCGTTCAATCCAAGCCCCGTAGGAACAGCCCACCTCACTAGAGACTGGCCATGTTGAGCCTCAGGTTTGTCTCTCACTGGCTTGCAAGCAAGAGTTTCATCACTGAATCAGACGAGGAACCACCCAAGGGTGGAATCTGAGGCTTCTCGTCTTGCTCCCTCTACCACTGGCTCTGCTTATACCAACCTGGGCAACTTCGTTCTGTCCGTCCGGGACTCCGCTTCCTTCTCTATAAAACTGGATTACTTTTGGGATTGAAGAGATAAGCTGTGTAAATGTGCCGGCGCAAAGCCTAACACGTGGGAGCGACTATGTCAATATAAACCGCGTTACTTTCAGATTACAGTTGTGTGTTCCTGTCTCGTCCTCCCCCAAATCTGGGAGCTCTCTAAAGACAGGCATTGCATCTATTCCCCCGCAGCCTCGGGGAGCACGGGAAACTTTCTACATGTCTGCAGAACAAATGGACCAACTCAGAGAAGAGCAACTGAAAGGCAAGGATCGTTTCTTGCAGAAGTCTTACCTTTCGGGTTTTCTTGGCCTTGACCTTGGGCCGAGTATCCTGATTCTCCTGAGCCTGGGCCGCTGTACCCTCAGGCTCAGGTTCAGGTTCATCTGCCTCTGGAGACTTAGAGGCAGCAGCCTCAATCTCCTGGGCTTTTGGATCGACCTTGGTATCGGCCTCACCGCTGACCTCCTTGGTCTCAGTGGCAGGCGCCGCCTCAGCCTGAGGATCAGACTCCTGCACCTTGGTGTCAGCTGCTGGACTCTTCTCTTCGGTTGCCGAACTCTGGGTAGCAGTCGGCTTAGTGGGAGATGACTCCTTAGCGGCAGCTGCCTCCGGAGTTTCTGGGGCCTCTGCTTCCTCTGTGGCCTTTGAGACCTCTGGTGCCTTCGAGACCTCTGGTGCCTTCGAGACCTCTGGTGCCTTCGAGACCTCTGCAGGCTTTGAGACCTCGGCAGGCTTTGAGACCTCGGCAGGTTTTGAGACCTCGGCAGGTTTTGAGACCTCAGCAGGCTTTGAGACCTCGGCAGGCTTTGAGACCTTCTTGGTCTCTGAGACCTTCTTGGTCTCTGAGACCTTCTTGGCCTCTGAGACCTTCTTGGCCTCTGAGACCTTCTTGGTTTCTGAGACCTTCTTGGCCTCTGAGACCTTCCTGGTCTCTGAGACCTTCTTGGCCTCTGAGACCTTCCTGGTCTCTGAGACCTCTGGCGCCTTGGAAGCCTTTGGTGTCTCGGAGACCTCTGAGTTCTGGGTCACTGTCAGTTCGGTCTGCACCTTCAGGTCGCTTTCTTTTTCTGAAGTTTCAGCCTGCAAGAGAGAGCAGGGAAGCTCACGGGCCTTCTCCCCTCCCACAAGCAGGGAAATCGCTGCATTTCTCTGACCTACACGAACCCCTACTTGCAGCATGCTCAGCCCAACAGGGGTCCCCGCGCCCTTCCTCTGAGCAGGAACTGATGGTGGCAAAGGGATGCACCTGCCTTCTCTTCTTCCCTCCTTCCTCCATCCATCCTTGCTTCTTCCTCCCCATCCTTCCAAGTTCCCTCCACTAGGGTCGGGGACACCCAGGCAGGGAAGTGGGTGGAGAAGGACAAGAATAGAAGAGGAGGTACCAAGGGATTTCGGGCAGCAACAGAGGCTGAAGAGGGAAAGCAGACAGGGGGAGGCCAGGACGAGGTCTCACCTGGGGGCGGGTTGCACCCGTACCAGTCTCCCTTGTGTCAGACATGTCTCAAAGTTGGCCTGGCAAGAGCTGAGCCTGAAAGAGAGAAGGCCTGGGTCAAGGGGGAGAATCCACTGAACGTCCTCTCTGCAGTTCTGCTGGGAGGCTAATCCTCACCTTCCCTGGGGCCCCTCGCCCCAACCCCGCCCCCTCCCCCAACGACTCTGTTTCCAGATTCTGCAATCCTGCAGCCGCACCCTCCCCTTTTCCAGGAAGACGTGCCAGCGCGGCAGCTCTGAGGACCCCGCCCCTTTTCCCAGTGCACCCACCCCCCAGCCGCAGGTCCCCAGTGCGCATGCGCGCCCGCTGCGAGCCCCAGCTCGGCCCCGCCCGCTTTCCCAGCACAAGCCCTCTTTGATGTCCAGCGTGCGCATGCGCACTGGGCAGCTGGCCGGGATCGGAGCGGCCCCGCTCCGCACGCCCCTTTCTAACGATCCGTAGCACGCATGCGCAGGAGCTGAGGACTCAGTCCGGTACCCTTTCCCAACACGCCTCCCTCCAGGTCCGCCGGAGCGCCAGGTCCCGCCCCCTCCCCAGCGAGCCTCCTTTTCAAATTGTCACGCCGTCCGGTGGTCCTGGCTCCGCCCCCACGCCCGCCCAGCCCGCGTCCACGGGCCCGCCTGGCCCCGCCCTTTCTCACAACACGCCCCCCTCCGACAGGCATGGCACATCTCGGTTCGGCCCCTTCCCCGGAGCACCCCCTCCTCAAATCAGGACCGAGCCAGCGATTCCGTCCAAGGCGCACACAAACCGGGTCCAATCCCCTCCCTTCTCAGCCGGATGGATCCAGAGCGATCCGGTCCTCGGGGCACGTTTTCTCCAGATTCCCAGAGGGAGGGGCTGACCCCTACCGGTCCGCTCTCCGGAGCAGGTCCCCGCCGCTACTCACCTCGTCCTCCTGCAAGTGCGGAGTGCGTCCACTCCCTCCGAGCCCCTCCGAAACTCGGAGACGGCCCTCCCCCCTCCAGGCCGGAAGTGGTCCCGCCCCTTTCCGCCTCCCTAGGGGGCCTCGGTCTCAACCAGTCTGCCCTTCCCCCATTCCCTGCTCCTCATTCCTTAAACCCCCCTCCGTAGTCCCTCTGCCTCGCTTCCTGCTCCCTGTTCCCCAATGCGCCCCCTATGTACCCTATGGAACTCTTTATTCCCCTTCCTACATCCCCCTCCGAGTTACCCCTGCACCCCTTTCCCCCCCGCAGTCCTTCACCCTTCTCTGCATCCCATATTTTCTTCTCTGGATTTGCACTCCCCCGAAGTATTCCCCTTCACAGTCCCTGTCCGCCATCCAGCGTGCCCCGTTCTCCGTTTTTCTCTCCCTTCTCCGCTAGTCTCTGCTCCCCGGTCCGCACAGCCCGCTCTTCTCTAAGTCCTCCTGGTTGCCTACATGCCCCGCCAGGTCACTCCTCGCACAGCTGCAGGGATGCAGGCATACCTGCCCACCTGCCCGGCTACAGGTTCGAGGGAGCTGGAACCACTGGCCGGCTGGCCAGGAAAGCCCAATCTCAGCGTCCCTCACCTTGTCCTCGAGTGAGTCCGGGATGCGTCTGCCCGCTCTCAGTCCCTCTCGAAGTCTCAGCCTCCTGGACTTACAGCAACAGCCAGCCCAGCCCAGCCCAGCCCCTTTCCACAGCCCCCTGCCACCCCCCTTCTCCTTCCCCGGGGGTGGGGCAATGAGGCCCCGCTCAGGGCTGTCTGACGCCAAAGCTTG
Organism: Pipistrellus kuhlii; assembly: GCF_014108245.1. Lineage (NCBI taxonomy): Eukaryota > Metazoa > Chordata > Mammalia > Chiroptera > Vespertilionidae > Pipistrellus > Pipistrellus kuhlii. The sequence goes on from NW_023425553.1 coordinate 2,251,036, forward strand.
TGTTTATGCCACTGTACCAGGCTCGGTCTGAAGCCCTTCCAACAAAAACCACTCCCTCAAAGCAATTCATTCATTGAATGTATTTATTTTTCTATCTTTCTTCTTTCTTCTTACAAAGGTAATGTGTTGTGAACATTCGAATAATGCAGAAATACTTAACATACCAATGAAAGGCTCCCCTTATCTCTCACCCAGAAATAACCACTGCTCACATTCTTATATACATTCTTCCAGATTTTTTTCTGTTCGCACATTAAGCTGGGCTTGCTGTCCACAAAGGGTACACTATACCTACTGTCCTGTGACCTGTTTTTCCACTTATATATTCTAATCGATTTTCCACCCTGCACATTTTTCTTGACAGTGGCATAATTTTATCTTGTATAAATGTCCCATAATTTATTTAACCAGTCCAGGATATGTGGACATTTAGATATTGTTCTTTTTCTTTCTTTCTTTAACTATTATAAGTTATAAGGAGCATCCTTGTATTTGAATTGAACTTTTGTTGTTGTTATTTATGATATTTTTTGGCTGACTCAAATGCTACAAAAAAGTCTTCTATTTTGATACAAAAATTTGTTGACTTCTTCTCAAAAGGTACACGGAATAGCATCCCCACCAAATGGCATCTCTCATATGTTTATGTATCACATATGTTACAGATATTTGTCATGATATTTATGATTGTCTTTGTTACACAGAAGGGTTTAATTATTATATAGGGAAATGTATTAGGTTTTTCTTTATCACAACTGGATTCTCCTTCATGCGTAGCGGTGCTTTCCTGCTGCCTATTCCCCCACTGTTTTATTCCAGGCACTTTTATGGCTTTATTATTTACACTTAAGTGTTTGATCATTCCAGATTTTGTTCTGTATAAGGATTCATAAGGATTCATCTCTTCCTTAAATGCCAAGATAAAGGCTTTGGTCTTGATCCTGAGAACACTGATTATTGAAGAATTCTAGGCTTAGCTAGGACATAGACTTAAGTTTTAGAGAGAACACCCTTGCTGCCTAAATATTAATACTAAGGAGTGTGGGTTAGGTGAGTTCCTGGAAAGAGGGACAGTAGTCATCCAGATAAACAATGATTGTGGTTTGACCTAGAGAGGCAGCAGCAGAGGTGGTGAGAAGTGATTGAATTCAGAAGATCTTAAAGAGATTAAACAACACAACAACAAGACTACCGGTATGAATAATTAGATGTGGAGAAAGGGTTAGGTAAGTGTCAAAGGGAACTCTTGGAGATCTGACTGGAGAGATCAAATGTGTGGATGGTAACCCCTTTCACTGATATAGGGAATATGAGTGCAGGGGGAACTGAGCATTGATTTTGAGGTATCTGTGGGACATCTGAGTGGAAATGTCCCACAAACGGTTGAATATACACGTCTGAAGTTCAGTAGAGTTTTGGCTGCGGCTATAGAACTAAGAGTCATCAATACATGGATGGTTCTTTAATCTATGGCAGTGGTCGGCAAACTCATTAGTCCACAGAGCCAAATCTCAACAGTACAACGATTGAAATTTCTTTTGAGAAATTTCCAATTTTTTTTTAAACTTAAACTTCTTCTAATGCCACATCTTCAAAATAGACTCACCCAGGCAGTGGTATTTTGTGGAAGAGCCACACTCAAGGGGCCAAAGAGCCGCATGTGGTTCAAGAGCTGCAGTTTGCCGACTATGGGGCTATGGGAAAGGGTAAGAGTATCTGGGAAAAATGTGTAGCCTTAGAGGGAGCCCAGAGAAGAGTGTTAGAGACCAGCAGCAGCTACACCATAGGTGGAGGAAAAGGAGCCTGTGAGAGAGAGGATAAGTAGCGACCAAGGAGAAAGGGAGAAAAGCAGGAGAAAGCCCTGTCATAAAACCAAAGAAAGAGAATGTTTCAAAAGGAGGGAGGGGTCAGTAGTGTTGAACGCTACCAAGAGGTCAAGAAAAGCCCTGGAAAAATGTCTAGGGTTTTGATAATCAGGTAGTGGTCCGGTCTCTGGTGACTTCAGCAGGGATTATTTCAGTAGAGATTAGTAGCATAGATTGTTAATTGATTACCCCCAAATCCATTCTACCCCCCCCCCCACCTTAGTAATAGAATATCTAATTTTTAACTGGACACATAGCCTCCTGGAATTAAACGAATGAGGGCAAGCCCAGCCAATGTGGCTCAGTGATTGAGTGTCAACCTATGAACCAGGAGGTCACAGTTTGATTTCCTGTCAGGGCACATGCCCGGGTTGCGGGCTCGATCCTCCAGTGTGGGGCGTGCAGAACTCACCAGATCAATGATTCTCTCTCATCATTAATGTTTCTCTCTCCCTCTCCCATCCTCTCTGAAATCAATAAAAATATGTATTTTTTAAAAATAGAGGAGGACGAGGGTCACACCCTAAGAATAGTGGAGCAGTAAACTAAAAAGGACCTGGATCTCAAACAACTTCTTGGTGCCACCCTACCAGCTTTAGACTACCTACCTCTGGATTTCTTTTAGGTGAGATAAATACATGTATCGATATGTCTTCTTTAAGCCATTGTTATTTGGGAGTTTGCCACTTCAAACAGTTTCCTGATGGATGTGGGTTGAGATGTGAATGGCAGGTGAGGTGTCCATGACAATGACTGTAGACTACTCTTTCAAAGACATGCCTCAGCCCCGAAAAAAAGAAAAAAGAAACAAGAAATGCCTCCGCCTAATGTCAAGGCTTTCCAAAAATCTAGCCCTAACTCGTTTTCCAGTCTTTTTCTTGCTGTTTTCCTGACCACTATCTATATTTTCCAACCAAGCAAAACAACCATTATCAGATTGCCCTGCCTTCTCTTGCTTTCGAACCTTTGCTCATATGATTTCTTCATCATGGAACAACACGCCCTGTGACATCTACCCTCTCTTTCCACCTCCACCATTTTAAATCCCGCACATTGCTGGTAGCCTTTGGGATCATGGAGTAACGTTCAAGGAATGCAGACTCGGAACCTTAGGAGATATTGGATTCAAGGGACTCAGGCAAAAGCTGAGTCCAAGTCCATTAGAGAGGCATTTCCAAAGATTTTCAAAGTCAAGCTTCCCCATTCCCTTCTCAGTACCACCAACTTCGGAGCACAATACTATAACCACCCTTACCTTATGTCCTGGGGATCAGAGAACAGAGAGAAAACTTAAGAGAGAAAAAAAGACAAGTCCAGCCGACTTGACTCAGTGGTTGAGAGTCGACCTATGAACCAGAAGGTCACCGTTCAATTGCTGGTCAGGGCACATGCCCGGGTTGCATGCTCAATCACTGATGTGGAGAGTGCAGAAGGCAGTCAATGATTATCTCTTATCATTGATGTTTCTATCTCTCTCTCCCTTTCCCTTCCTCTCTGAAATCAATAAAATATATTTTTTTAAAGAAAAATGTGCTCACAATCTTCACCATTTGACCAGGCCTTTGACCTCCTTCTCCTTATAAACTCTTGGAATCTTTTGACCTTCAATATCTACCCATGATCTCCGAAGAACCTAGGTAACTGAGTCCCAGACTGGTTTCCAGCAGCCATAGATCAGCAGGCAAATACCCGAGATCATGTAGATTCTTCATATCAACTAAGGGAAAAGAGGAAAAGCTGATTTATCACAGGCAGCTCTGTTCAGAAGATAAGGACAGACATAGAGTATCAGGGGATGAAAGTGCCTAATCCCGGGACATCCAAGATTTCAGAAGCCTGGAGCTTAAATAAGAAACCCAGAATATCCTCACCACCAATCCTCTTCTAACATATTTCCCTTCTCCCAAACTGGACAAAATCAGTAAAGCTGAGAGCTGGTGGTAATAGCTTCCTTCCAAGGTTTCCCACCACTTCTTTGGGCATTTAAGTCATGCAGGACAGTGTAGCAACTTAAAGTTGGGTATAAAACTTTTCTGTGCTTCAGCCAAAACCGGTTTGGCTCAGTGGTAGAGCGTCGGTCTGCGGACTGAAAGGTCCCAGGTTCGTTTCTGGTCAAGGGCATGTACATGGGTTGCGGGCACATCCCCGGTAGGGGGTGTGCAAGAGGCAGCTGGTTGATGTTTCTCTCTCATCGACATTTCTAGCTCTCTATCCTTCTCTGCTCCTCTCTGTAAAAAATCAATAAAATATATATTTTTTTAAATTTTCTGTGCTTCATATTTCCTCAGTCATTCCAATGATTGGGAAGGATCTAATTGCCCCTCTCCAAGGACCCACTCCCCATCACTATTGAGCCCTTTCTTCCCTCCAACATACAGTGGATACAGCCTCCCCCCCCCTCCTTTCCATTTCTAGGCTCCTATGTCCTCTCTTGAGCTTGGTAGAATCTCAGTTTTTCCTCCTTTTATGTGCAGGGCAATTTAATTAATTTTGTATCCTATGAACTCTGAAGGCTATTATTCCACAGCAAAAAATAAAATAAAAAATGACTACATGTTAAACTAAAAGCACATTTCCAATAGATAAAAAAACTGGCTACCCACTTTGGGGACAATACTCCCTCTCCCCTGCTCTTCGCACATTGAGTTCTTCCTCAGCACACGTTTGTGAGGTACATTCAAGCCATACAACAGACATGGAGCACCAACTATGTATTAGGGACCTCCTCAGACGTGGCCCTTGCTCTTGAGGGGCTTCCATGTCTCCTGTGTAAATATTAGCTTCACTTTACAGAACACAGAATTGGAGTTGAGGGAGGTAACTTGTTCATGGCAAAGCAACTGGTGCATGACAAAGAAATGACTTGAATCCCATCAGGATGATGTCAAATACTAGAGCCTTCACCACTACGCTCTACGACCTTTAATGTTTTAGGTCCCAGCATATCCTTTTCAACTCTCTTCATAAACCTATGTGAGGTGCATTACAGTATGAATTTCTTCTGTGGAGGCAAGTCTAACTGGATAGCCACATACACATTTTGATATTGTCATAAAGAGTCTAAGATATATAATCATTTTGTTGTTGTGAGGTAAACATCATTTTTCAAGATTTTATATTTGCCCTAGCTGGTTTGGCTCAGTGGACAGAGCATCAGTCTGCAGACTGAAGGGTCCCAGGTTCCATTCCAGTCAGGGCACATAACTGAGTTGTGGGCTCGATCCCCAGTGTGGGGTGTGCAGGAGGCAGCCGATCAGTGATTCCCTCTCATCATTGATGTTTCTCTCTCTCGCTGCCTTTCCCTTCCTCTCTGAAATCAATAAAGAATAAATAAAAGATTTTATATTTATTAAATGAATGTGTGTACATGACAGCAAATCAAACAGGGCAAAAGAGCCTTCCTTTCCCACCCCACTCCCTCAAAACAAACTTTTAACAGTTCTTGTTTGTATTCCGCTGATTGTTCCCTTCAAACTCGAGATAATATGTATATACTTTGTTTCTTGGCTTATAAAATTTAGACAATAGCCTATTAATTCCCCACTAATGCAATGAGAATTTTGTTGATGTACCCTGCCTTGCTTTTCCACCCACTCCATTGCTGTATTTAACACTGAAATTTCTTTTTTGTTGTTCTTGATTATTTTCATATTGGAAAAAAAAAAAGTGCCCTCAAACCTTCATTCTTTCTTGCACCCATTTTATTTTATTTTTTTTTTAAATCAATCTTTATTGTTCATATTGTTACAAAGGTTCCTCATTTCTTCCCCCCTCCACCAGGTTCCCACCCCACCCTCCGCCCCCTCCCCATCCCCCATTGTCCTCATCCATAGGTGCAGTTTATGTTCAGTCTCTTCCTCCCTCCCTTTCCCCAATAGTAAATCCCTTTTCAGATAGTAAATCAGTTACTTAGCATTTTCTCATATCAATAATACCACCACATGCCCAATAATACATTTCACACAAAAGACATTTCCAAATAGGTCAACCAGCCTCATCCAGGCCCCACCCAAGGCACTCACAGGTCAACACCCCAGCCCTATACTAACTCAACACATCCAGATCTAAGCCTTCATCACTTGATTCAGCAGACCCTCAAGTTCCCACAAAAGTTCCCAGCCATGTCTGAGAGGCAGCCGTGGGGCAGGGGCAGGCGAGGAGCGAGCTGTTCCGGGCCTGGCTGCTCCGGGCCTGGCCTTTGTTGCTCTGGTTCATTCCACAACCAGCTGCTCCAGGTCTGGTCACCGCCGCTCCCGACCTAGTGGCTCTGGACCTGGCTGCTGCTGCTCCGGGCCTGGCCGCACCTGACTCGGCTACTCTGGGCCTGGCCGCTCCCAGCCTGGCAGCTGCTCTTGCACCCATTTTAAACATGTAATGTGGACTACCCACTTTTTAAGACAAAGATATCAAGACCACTGCCCTCCCCGTGCCAATTCAATGAGCCACTTTGTCAGTTTAATCTTTCCTTTACATGGTCCAGGTTATTAACATTTACATCTTGTTCTGCAGCCACGGCCAGGTCTTTCCTGCTTTGCCCTGGGTTGACTCTAAAACACGAAAACCAATAAACAACACCTACATTATCATTACTATGTAAATATTTTTCAAAACCCAGCCAAGATGTTAGCCAGAAATACACTTCCTTCTCTTCAATTCCAACATCACAATTTTTTGATCCTTTCAAAGAAGACTGTTTCAACTATCAAGGTCAAATGAAATCTCAATTATATTCCATCGGCTTCTTATAATTTTGTATTTTATTTTGCTTTATATTTGGACCATTATTTTCTTTTTTAAATATATTTTTATTAATTTCAGAGATGAACAGGGAGGAAGGGAGGGAGGGAGAGAGAGAGAGAGAGAGAGAGAGAGAGAGAGAGAGAGAGAGAGAAACATCAATGATGAGAAAGAATCATTGATCAGCTGCCTGGGGTTCAAGCCCACAACCCAGGTATGTGCTCCGACCACGAATCAAACCAAGTCTTCCTGGTTCATATTTTGATGCTCAACCACTGAGCCATGCTGGTGGGGCTTATTATTTCTTAAACAGTTGCAGAGAGAGACAGGGACAGAGAGAGACAGAGAGAGTATGTGTGTTTCTAAAAGTTGTGTGTATGTTTTTTTTTTCTTTCTTTTCTTGAATCATTGGCCTGCATTTCATTCATTCGTTTAACAAATATTTTTTGAGTGTCTATTATGGGCCAAGGCACTGTTCTAGAAGCTGAGAATATAGCAGTGAGGTATACAGACATCCTTACTCCCATGGAACTAATATTCTAGTGAGGGGAGAGAGAAAAATAATCAGATAAATACATAAGTATATATAACACGTTGCAATGGGATAAATGCTATGGAGTCAAATAAATCAGTGTAAAGGGATGGAGAATGCCAGAAATGGTGGGAGTTACTGCCATTTTAAATAGGTTGGTCAGAGAAAAACTCGGAAAAGGTGAGAGAATCTGGGGAAAGAGCATTCCAAACACAAAGAACTGTCAGTGTGCAGGCCCTGGAATGGGAGTGAGCCTGGCATGTTTGTTTTTTCTTATGCCTGCCATTTTTGAAGAACATAAAGGTCAGGGTGGCTAGAGTAGTGGAGGAGGGCAGGGGAGGCAGGAATAGCAAGTGAGGACAGATAGGTAAAGGGACTTACAGGGTCTGTAAGCCACAGTGGATCCCACAGGAGGGATCTTTTTCAATGACAGTTTACGTTCAGTATGATTTTGTATTAGTTTCAGGTCTACAGCATAGTGTTCAGACGTTCATATACTTGAAAAAGTGTCATCTCCCTCTCCCCTATGATATCTTCAGTACCCACCTGGCACCATACATAGTTTATTATTTCACTTATATGTGGAATCTAAAGAAAAATATAAAAGAACAAACAAAACAGAAACAGACTCATGAGTACAGAGGACAGACTGATGGTTGACAGAGGCAAGGGGTGTTGGGGACCTGGACGAAAAGGGAGAAGTATAGATTGGTAGCTACTACAATACATCGTCATGGCGATGTCAAGTACAGCATAGGAAATAGGAGGGTTTGGAGCAGATGTGGGAGAGGATCTGACTTGAGTTTTAAAAGAATCCCTCTTGTTGTAAAAATATACTGGGGGGGGTGGGGCGCAGGCGGTGCGCAACAAAGAGGGAAGCAAGAGGACCAGTGAGGAAGCTGCTGCTATGGTAATTGCTTGAGTTGGAACCGCTGTTTCCTGAGTTTTGCTGTTCTGGGCACCTGCTCTGGAGATCCTTCTTCGGCTTTGGAAAACTAACTTCCAATGTGCTTTTGACAAATTATCCTTCATTTTTCTCTCTTCCCTCTGTCTAGAGTTCCTATTCTTCAGACGTTAACCTGCTGGATTAATCTCTCTCTCTTAAATTTTCTTTCATCCATTGTGTTGCTTTGGTTTTTGTCCTACATTCTGGGACATTTCCTTGATATTATTTCCCAGACCTTCTGTGAATGTGTTTTTAATTTCAGCAACTTCTTTTCCATTTCGAAGGAGTCTTTCTTTTCTCTGATTGCAGCTGTATTGTGACCTCTAGTTCTTGTTTCACTCGTGTTCTATCTTCTTGGTTTTGTTAAAAAATATCTTTTTTCCCAGAAAGTCTCTTTTATTTCCAAAATTCCAAGATCGCTCTATTTGTTTCTTTAAGTCACGTTGCAGGTCCCCTTAACTTTTCCGAGAAGGTTATCCCTTCCTAGTTAAGGGAAAAGGTAGTCAATATGGGTTTCTCTTCTATTGTATAAGCAAGGCTATTTTCTAGCTAGGGCTCTCCCCCGTGAGAAAATTCTGATAAGAAATTTAGTGTAGACGTGAGGGAGGTGGCAACAGACAGATAATGAGTCGACCAAATAAGAGAATGAGAAGGCTTTGTTCTATTGTATCAAATGCCTTAGAACAAGTCGGATTGTTCTCTACATGGTACAGCTGCATGTACCCTATGTGGGTGGAAAAGGTAGAGAAATAGAGGTTCTGACGGGTGCTGATGTCCTGCGTGCAGAACTTTGAGTAATTTCCACTTTCTCAGCTCTGTTCCCCACCGTCACCCTCCACAGTGCCCAACAGACACAGTCCAGGGTATGTCTTGGTTCCCAAAGACAGACGGGTGAATAGCAACCTGGCATCATCCAACCTCCCTCCTACCTAGGTCTCTGCAAGGACAGGGGGCATCCCATACTTTTTTAACAAATACGATTTTATTGATTTTTTAGATAGAGAGGGAGAGGAATAGATAGAAACAAACATCAATTGGCTGCCTCCTACATGCCCCCTACTGGGGATCGAGCTTGCAACCTGGGCATATACACTCTGACCGGGAATCAAACTGGGACCTCTTGGTCCATGAGACCACGCTCAACCACTGACCCACACCGGTCAGGCACATCATATACTTTTTATATCAATCAGGCCTTATCCCATGCTAGTCCTAGCAGCTGATATTTACTGAATACTTACCATGTACCAAGCATTCCAAAAAATAAACTTTATGAAGTAGGTGCTATTATTATCCTCATCTTATAGGTGAGGAAACTGAGGCTACAGAGCAGTGAATTAACTTCAATATTACAGTCAGGAAGTGGCAGACCTGAGATTCAAATCCAGATGGTCTGAGTCCAGTACTTCTATTTGGAACTGCTCTGTTATATTCCCAGCCTTGCCCTAGCTTGTCTTGGCCACTGACTATTCTGGAGACGGTAAGTCTCATGCCTGTGGGACCCCTAATTTTTATGGGACCCTAAAGAAGTCCCTCGTGTCTCAAGGTTAAAGTCAGAGCCAGCAAGGACCAGGATTGTGACCTAACCCCACCAGCCCCTCTCTTATATCTGCTACCTTTTTAAGGTGATCAGTGTGAAGTGACCTTTCTCTGGCCTCAGTCACTGGGCTCCTGTGGATGTTTATAGGAAAGAAAAACCCCACCCTGAGCCAACATAGCAAACAGACAGACCCAGCACTCTAGCATGTTTAGTTTCCATTCATCTTACAGCTGGATGAGGGGAAAAAGGGAGGCATGGACTGGCCCCTCTCCAGGCAAGATGCCAGCCCCAGCTCTTGGACAATCCTGACTTGTGTGGGCCTCAATGCTACATTCAGAGACTTCTCCACCCTTCAGGATAGTCCCTCCCTCTCAAGAGAAGGGATACCTGGAGGTTTAAAAGAGCAAGAGTTTGGACATTGGGCTCAGACCTTCTGGACGTGAACAACAGACCCAGGCCAGAGGTGGCATCATGTCTGGGTGGAGGTGCCTCATCTGTGTCAGCCTTTTTCTGACTTTTCTCCTTGAACTGACATACCAGGGACCTCCTGACCCCCCCTCATCAAGCACAAAGGTCAGTTTGGGGATAAGGGAACCAAGCTTTGGGATTTGTGAGAAAATTAGCTCCTTGGGGGGTGGGGATAGGAGAAGGTTATTCAATCTGTTTCCTTGAACCCACAATTGATCACCTAGGACCAGAGAAAATAGTATTTGTTGAACATATGTCAGATGTTGCATTAGGAACCTTAGAGTTATGATTTCATTTAGTCCTGACAGCTTCCCAGGGGCATAGGCTTGACTAATCCCATCACATAGACAAGAAAACACGGGCTCAGAGGTTAGGACACAGGAAGTGGCAGAACCAGAATTTGAACCGAGGTCCATGTGATCCCAAATGCCCTCATTTCCCACTGCTGCATACTGATAATAAAGTAGGTGTGCGTTATGTGTGGGCATATGGAGAGACCTTGGCTTCAGGAAAGATGAGGATGAAGATTAGTATCTTACTTGCTGTGTGACCTCAGTCTCTGGGTCCAGTTAACACATCCATAAAATGTGGACAATAATAGTAGCTAGCTCATAGAGCCAATGTGGGGATTAAATAAGACTATGGCTGCCAAATGCTCATTATGCTTCAGTTGTATGATTGCACTTAGTGTGATTCTTTACACCTGAGCTCTTAAAGAGGAAGATTAGATAGATAGATAGATAGATAGATAGATAGATAGATAGATAGATAGATGATAGATAGATAGATAGACAGATAGATAGATAGATAATATGTTGATAAATATATAATCACATTGCTTTGAACAGAGTATGGCTCAATGAATGACAGCTGCTCTGTGTGTATAAATACGTACATATGTATATTAAATCCTCACCTGAGGATGTGTTTTTATTGGTTTTTAGAGCAGCAGGGGGTGGAGGGTGGGGAGTGGGGGGGCGGGGAGAGGTGTCAATCGGTTGCCTCCCATATGCTCCTTGACCAGGGATCAAACTGGCAACCTAGGTATGTGCCCTGGCTGGGAATTGATCCCGCAACCTTTTGGTGTACAGAACGATGTTCCAACAACTGAGCCTCCCAGCCAGGGCTGCTCTGTTATATTATAAAGCTTTGCTACTCAAAGTAAAATCTGTGGACCAGCAACAACATTAGCATCACCCGGAAGCTTATTAGGAAGTTAGAATCCCACACCAAAAAATTGCTGAATGGGAATCTACATATTCCCAAAACCTCCATGAGATTTATGTGTGCATTAAAGTTGAAGACACATTATTCAAAGGCCCCTTGATTTGTGATCTTCTGTGAGTCTTTGGTTCTGAGACTTGGTAAAGCTCACTGATCCACAAAATGGAGGACAAAGGTTGTTTTTCCCCTCTAGAACTCAGTTTCTAGGGCCTATCCAGGAGTCCTGGGTTCCAAAATACTAGTCTATGAGCCCAAGGATAGAATCTATGTAACCCACCTTCCTGCCTTCTCTCCCAGCTGTTGATGACGAGTTATTCCATGCGATCTACTGTGGTTTCCCGCTATGCCCACACTTTGGTCACCTCTGTCCTGTTCAATCCACATGATGAGGCCCATGAAGCCATTTTTGACCTGGATCTGCCTCGCCTGGCCTTTATCTCCAATTTTACTATGTAAGTCTGCTTCCGGCTCACCGCTTCACTCGTTCGTGCGTACATTCATTCATTCTTTGTTTTTTAGCAGAGCACAGTGATGAAGAGCATGCACTCTGAGGTCAGACTTCTTGAGTTTGAATCCTGGCTCTGCCAGCTATGGGACTCAGGACAAGTCACTTCTCAATTTTACACATTGGTAAAATGGAGATAAAATTAGAACCTACCTACAAGGATGAAATGAGTTCATATATGTGAAAATACATGCCAAAAGCAATGCTCGGCACAGGATAAGTCCTTGATAATATCAGCTTACTTTAAAAAAAAATTATATATATATAATTGATTTTTACAGAGAGGAAGGGAGAGAGATAGAGAGCTAGAAATGTCGATGAGAGAGAAACACCGACCAGCTGCCTCTTGCACACCCCCTACCGGGGATGTGCCCGCAACCAATGTACATGCCCCTGACCGGAATCGAACCCGGGACCTTTCAGTCCGCAGACCGACGCTCTACCACTGAGCCAAACCGGTTTCGGCAGCTTACTTATTTTTTAACAAACACTGATATTGACTAATTCACACTGCACTGGGTACTACGGAAAGAGGAAATGAATTGCACGTGGTCCCTGCTCCCAAAGAGTCCATGGTCTAACGGGGGACATGAAAAAGGAAAGAGATCATGTTAATAAAGTTGTGGAAACAAAGAGAAGTGAATATAGGATGGTAGGAATGGTGAGGGCTATCAGGACACAGTGGCCAGTTCCCCATCCCTAGACACTCAGAGAAAGCCTCACAGAGATGACACCTAAACTGCAGCTCTGTAAGAGGCAGGAGCAGCAGTCTCTATTTTATAATTGGAGAAACTGAGGCACAGGTTTCGGGGTGGGGATGAAAGGGATAAAGTTAGAAGCTTGAAATATGAGATGTTCACCAGGCAAGCAGGGTTAGGGTAGTGCTGGGGAAGGTGGACGAAAGGGGAGCAAATAACTGTTCCCTCATTAGGGGGACTGCAGTGACCTCAGTGTCACTGGAGTGTAGGGCACAAGCTGGGGAAGAGAGAGGTCAGAAGTGAGACTGGAGAGGTAAGAAAGACTAGGTGGCGGAGGGCTTCCCATGCCAGACCAAGTATCTACCTACCATCACTCGATTGCCTCAGTCTTGTGTTTGGACACCCATTAGGAAAAACTGGACCATGTACTCCCCAAATATGTACCTAATAATTCACAGATTTCACACATAGACTACTGAGCAAATGTATTAGATACATTACAAAGCATATGTGAAAACGTAAAGGGTGAGAAAGAGAAATCCTATAAGCAGAGTGTTACTCCTTTCCCACACCCTCATCATTCCTCCCAGCACCCCATGGAGCGTGAGCTCCTCACTATAGACATAACCGTGGCCCATAATGAGGAGACCTGGTGAAGTTTTAAGCAAGGAGTGATGGTAATGAAGTGGGGGGTGGACTGGTGGGACCAGCCCGGCAGCAGGGAGCTCAGTTATGGACCTGGGACAGCATGAGGGATGCTGAGGGCTGGAGATGTGCCTCGGCTGTGGAACTGGAGAGACCGTAACAGGGAAGAAGCAGCATGATGTATATGGGTGATAAGTAAACTGGTTTCAGCTTGTCTGGCCCAGTGGATGACAGTGCCCTCCTTGAGATGGTGAGCATGGGAGGAGGAGCAGGTAAGGGGAGACTTGGGATGGGAGGGTCATTAACCCATATAGCACCTTAGTGTGAGTAAGAAAAGGGTGCTTGGCTTTGGGGAGAGGGACTCAGATTTGGCAGATGAGTGAGGCTGGCACAGGCAGAGTTTCAGCCCTTGCTCAGACTCCCTCCCAGCAGCGGGGGAAGGGCGATTGTGCAGTAAATAGCCTGTGAGCCTCAACAGCAGGCCTGGAGTCTTGGCTTTGTCATCAGGAACCTCCTGGTCTTAATGGGCCGATGGCACTACCCTGAAGAGAGGACAGGTTGGTTGGAGGAGGTAAGAGGTATGCTCCTGGCATAGACTTCAGGGGAGAGGTATGGAGTAGTCAAGGAGGGCTTCCTGGAAGCAGGATTTTCCTATGGGTAAGAGAAGGGACCAGAATCAATCACTGCATGTGAAGGACCCGGGGGGGAAGGGGGGTACCAAAGGCAAACAAGCATGAAGTATGGGGGCTAACCAGAAAGCTTGTTGGCCAAATGATGCAAAGGGCCAAGCACTCAGACAGAATTTGGACTTTTGCTTCAATAGAAAAAGAAGGAAAAAAAAACACCAGGAGAAAAAAAAAATTTAAACTAAGCAAAGCAGGCTGGAGGAAATGTTCTTGGGCAGACTTTGTGGAAAGTATGCTGGCTGGAGGCAACAGACACACACAGAGACCCCAGTGTGTTGCTGCCAGACCAGCTCCACCCTACACCCCCACACCCCCCAGGAGACTTTGGGGCAGAGCCAGTTTGACCCACCCCCACACTAGCCCAACCACTAGTCTGTTTCAGCTGCCTAGAAACACTTCCTGCCTGAGTGGTCTCTTCTGCAGTCTGCCTGTCCTCCTCAAGTATCCCCAGAAGCTGCTGCTTTGGTCATATAACTTTATCCCTTTCATCCCCACCCCGAAACCTGTGCCTCAGTTTCTCCAATTATAAAATAGAGACTGCTGCTCCTGCCTCTTACAGAGTTGCAGTCATGTTCTCTAGGACACTGAGCTATCTATCACTCCTCAAAGGCTAGCTCTGACCCAACCCTTCACTTAAAAAAAAAAAAAAAACTTATACTGCATACCCACTATGGCTGGTTTTTTTGTTTGTTTGTTTGTTTTGTTTTGTTTTGTTTTAATATATTTTATTGATATTTTACAGAGAGGAAGAGAGAAAGATAGAGAGTAGAAACATCGATGAGAGAGAATCATCGATCAGCTGCCTCTTGCACACCCCCTTACTGGGGATGTGCCCGCAACCAAGGTACATGCCCTTGACTGGAATCGAACCCGGGGCCTTTCAGTCCGCAGGCCGACCCTCTACCGCTGAGCCAAACGGGTTTCGGCAATATGAGTTTCTTGAGTCTGGTGTTCAAAGCCCTTTATTCTCTAGGCCCACCCAACCACTCCAAACTTCTCTCCGCACCTCCTTTCCTTGCCCCTCTGCTCCAGCCAAATCTGACTAACTACTTGCTATTCCCTGAAACCCCCTCTGTGTTTTCCTGCTGTTTGTCTGGAATTCCCATCCCACAAATAATTGTTGAGTATCTGTTGTGTGCCAGGCCATATTCTAGAGTCTAGACACTGGGATACGGCAGCCAATAAGAAAGATGAAAACCCTGCCCTCAGGAAGCCCACAGCCCAGTGGAGAAAAGACAGAAGGAAAACATAAACAAGGGACCCTAAATCACTTTGTGGATGAGAAGTGCTGTGAAGAAGTAGAAAGTAGATCAAGGGAACTAGAATGTGAGAGGGAAGATGTTACTTTAGAGCAGCCGAAGCTGTCTCTCTGAGAAAATGGCATTTGAGCAAAGAACTGAAAGAAGTGAGGGTATGTATAAGACTTGCAAAGATCTGGAGGAAGAGTGTTGCAAACAAAGGGAACGGCCATTGCAAAGACTCTGAGACACGAGTGTGCTGAACAAATTCAAGAAACAGCCAAGAGGCCAGTGTGGCTGGTGTCCAATGAATGAGGGAAGTGGAGGAGGAGACGGGGTTAAAGAAGTGGCAGTGAGCCAGACTGTATAGGGCACTGGGAGCCCTGGTGAGTAGTTTGGCTTTTACTCTGAGTTGAGATGGGGCCTCAGAGTTCTGGGGGGGGGGGGAATGGTGGTGGGGGGTGTGGAGACACTGACTTGGGATTTAACAAGATATATCTTACTGGTGTGAAAAGAACAGATAATAAGGAGGCAATGCTTTAAAGAGGGGGCCCAGTTAGGAAGCTATCACACTTATCTGAGCAAAAGATGTTGGTAGTTTGGACAAGGGTAGCAATTGTAGGAGTGCTGGGAAGTAGATTGTGAATGTATCTAAAGATAGAGCCCAAATTCCCTGATGGATTAGATGTGGAGTGTGAGAGGAAGAAGGGAGGCGAGCATAACTCTAAGATTTTCGGCTGAACAACTACTTCCTGAGATAAGGAAAACCAGGGCAGGAGCAGACTGGGGAGGTGGAGGAGATACCAGCAACTCAGTTTTGAGTGTTAAGCTTTAGGTGCCTATTGGACATTCTAGTGGAGATACCAAGTAAGCAATTAGATATAGAGGTCTGAAGTTCAGGGGATAGGTACACACTTGAGATGCATAGATTTAGGAGTAACCTCTCTATAAATGATATTTAAAGCCACGGGACTAGGTGAACTCACCTAGAAAGTGACTGTAGAAAGAAGAGTAGAAGGAAAGGGAAGGGGAGAGGAGGGGAGGGGAAGGAGAAGAAGGGAAAAGAGGAAGAGAAGGAGCCAGCAATGGAGACTCAGAAGGCAAGGCCAATGAGGATTATTTATCCAAATCCGCCCCGTCTTTCAGGCCCAACACCAAGGCCACATCCTCAGGACACTTTCTTGAAGACTTGAGCAAAAATGCTCTCTCCCTTCTTTGAAGTCCTTTACACTTTATTACCTTCTCAGAGCGATGGGAAAAACAGGGGTAAACAATTCCATTAGTATCCCATCAGTCTCTGAGCCAGATGCCTTTGCAGGAATTTGCATTCTGCTTTCACAATTTTTACCACGTGTACCACCTATCATATTATGTGCTTAATATATTTTCTTTAGATATAATTTTTATTCTAAGCAACAATATTTATGAACTCATGGGTTCAACATGCTACTTATATGTTCAATACACATTACAGTAAGAACATAGCAACTGTAATGAAAATGTTCGGTTATGTCCCACCTAAAATTATTTTACGTGCCAAAACATGGAACTCATTCAACACTTTGGGAAACATAAAGTCCTAGCATCAGGCCCATCATATGCCAACTGTTTCTATTTCCCCATATGACAAATAGAGATAATGATAACTGCCTAACCTGCTTTTATCTCCCTCTCTTCTCTTTTCTCTTGTTCCTGCTCTCACCCTGGCTTTATGGTACTCTTCTGCCCCTTTTCTCTTGCCCCATCCTCCATCCTTCTCCTTCTCCTTCTCCTTCTCCTTCTCCTTCTCCTTCCCCTTTCCCTCTTCTTCTTCTTCTCCTTCCCCTTTCCCTTATCCTCCTCCTCCTCCTCCTTCCCTTCCTCCTCCTCCTCCTCTTTCTTCTCCTCCTCCTTCTCCTCCTCCTCCTCCTCCTCCTCCTCCTCCTCCTCCTCCTCCTCCTCCTCCTCCTCCTTCTTCTTCTTCTTCTTCTTCTTCTTCTTCTTCTTCTTCTTCTTCTTCTGTCTCTTTCTCTCTCTGTCTCTGACCATTTATTTTTATTTCTCTGTCTCTTTCTGGCCTTCCTCTTTCCTGCTCCATCAGGACCATCAACAATAAAGTCTACATTGCAGAAATCAAAGAAAAGCACCAGGCAAAGAAAATCTATGAGGAAGCCCATCAGCAGGGAAAGACAGCTGCTCATGTAGGCATCAGGTAAGGCTCCATCCAATCTGAAGCATGGCAAGTACATCTTAGCTGCATGACCCGGGGCTTACACATGTTCTCTCTGGGTCTCAGTCTCTACTTTGGTAAAGTGGGGCCAATGATCTCTACGCATGAAGATAGCGTGAGTTCCTTTGGCCTGTAAAAGAGTAGGTGCTCAATAAATGGGAGTTTACTTCTCCATTTCCACTTTCCTCCTGCCAGCAGGATGTGGCTTGTTTAAGAATTGGCACCTTCCGGTAAGGTTGTGTTCAAGTGAGATTTTGTGTTCCTTCAATGTTTCCTCCCAGCTTCCAAAAGAATTTCACCAAGCACGTAAATGTTACGTTTGACCACTGCAAATTGACACAAGCTGAGTCTAAAGCACAGGAGATGGGTGGGTGTGAGGGGCTGTGGGAAGGGGAAGAGGCATCCTGTGTAAATTGAAAACTCTTTTGGCAAAACAAATCATTAGCCCCTTATTGTTCTAGCCTAGATTCAGAATTTCACTGCCAGAGTTTCCTTATAATAGGATTCCTCTGATAGATTTTCTAAGGAAGAATATTGAGTAGGGTGAATGAAGGAGAGAGACAGATTAATGAGTGGATGACTAACTGTGGGCAAGAGACTTAGTAAAACTAGAAGCCTTGTCAGGTCTGCTGGGGCCGGGGCGGGGATGGGCAGAACTAGGTCATCTAATAGCTCCCCTCCCCCTCGTGACATCCCATCCCCTTCCCACCCTCCTCCCTTTCATGCCCAGGGACCGGGAATCAGAAAAGTTCCGAATCTCCACCAGCCTGGCAGCAGGCACAGAGGTGACTTTTTCCCTGGCCTATGAGGAACTGCTGCAGCGGCACCAGGGCCAATACCAGCTGGTGGTGAGCCTGAGGCCTGGCCAATTGGTGACAAAGCTAAGTATAGAGGTCACAGTGTCAGAAAGGACGGGCATTGGCTATGTTCACGTACCACCTCTGAGGACCAGCCGCCTGCGCACCAACACCCACACAAGTATGTGGGCAGAACTACGGGTCAGCCATGAGACTGGCCTTCCCTGAATGGGAATATTCCCCTTCTCCGTGGGCTTCCTTCTAGTGCCTCTTCTGCTCTGCACTCACACTGGAAAAAAAAAAAGTGAAGAAAACATGTCAGTAGTGAAAGATTTGAGGGTTAAAAACTTGGCCTGAACCTTGTGAGCTATGTGAAAGAGCAAGTCCAACCACTTCCCAGAGTTCTGATTTTCCTCATGAAAAAATACAGATTAGGGGAGGGTTAGCTGGGTGGGCTCAATGAAATCATGTGTTAACAATGCTGAGGGTTGTGGAAGCCAAATCTTGCTTTGCTGTGGGATTAGGGCTGAGAAGGGAAGGGCAGTGGGAGGAGAGCACACACTGCAGGCTGTCCTTGAGGATGTGGTCTCAGGCGATGCGGGCCTTAGATGTCCTGGCTGCCAGCCTGGCTGTAAGTTGCAGCTAGGGGTGTGTGAAGGCCAGACTGGCGACATCAGAACCCCCATGTTAGGGGTACAGATTCTGGGACCCCACCTCTGGAGTCTGATTCAGTAGGTTGGGGAGGGGCCCAAGAACCTGTTTCTGCCCAGTTGGCAGGTGAACTTGCAGTCTGCCCAGGTGGGAGAACCACTGGCCTGGCCCACCCACCTCCTCTGAGAGATGAGTGGACAGGCACAGAGAAATCACCGGGGTTGTGGCCACCCTCACCAAGCTCCTCAGCTGGGAGCTCCTACCTACTGTGCCCCTGAGAACCCAGAGCGACAGTGTGGTACACAGGAGGAGAGACAGACACACAGACATGAGCTCCAATCCCAGCTCTGACCTTCCCCTAAGGTGGGGCGCAGGCAAATCCCTCGAGTGCTCTGCTTCCCTTTTCCATCTGCACCATGAAGAGATGCCACCTGTGGCCCAGGACCAGGGGAGAGGTGATAAGCTCCTCCCTGCAAAGCCCTGCAGCCAGGAAGGAAGGCTTGATGAAAATGGCAATCCTTAGAATGATTGAGCAATTACTAAGATGCAAAGATGGCTCCCAATGCTTGACATAAGTCTCTTTTCATCCCCACAAGCACCGTCTATGAAATGGGAGCTACGATCCTGGGGAGACTGAGGCTGAGAGAGTGGGAATGAGTTTCCAGGGCCCAAGGCAGCCTCTGAGCCTTGGAGCCTGCCCTCTTACCCCCCAGGCTAAAAATGGCAGCTCCCTCCCCCTGCTCCACAAAGGTTAAAACAGAGGGTAGAGCCAGTCCTGTGGGGATAAAGGCAGAACAAAGACCTCTGGAAAGAAGGAAGTCGGGAATGTATGTGAGCAGGGGCCTCAGAGAGTATGGGGCCTCAGTTTGCCCCTCAACTTCCGGACAGCTGGAGCAGAAAAGGGGGAGCAGGTGGCAGAATTCCCAAGTTTTCATTTTCTGGAAAGAAGAGGCACAGACACAGTCTAAGAGGACAGTTGTCTTGGGCTGAAATTCCAGAGGAGTTGATCTTATGGCCAGCTCAGCAAACATCCGGGCCGGCCCAGAGAGTCCTCTGTTTCCATGAGGCGCGAACAGCCTATTCACACACACATGTGATTCTGAGAGGCAGAGGGCAGAGGGGGCAGAAAACACATGAAATGCTATCCCAGAGGAGAACCCTGATGGACTGCAGTTTCCCACAGCCGTGAGGGGCACAGGAGAAACCCAGGCCCTGTCTGTGCGTCTGTCTCTCCACAACACACGGCACAGGCCTCTCTGGCAGGAGGGCCAGGCTGCTGGTCTACCTGGGACAGGACACGAGGCCTCAGGATGGATGGCGGTGAGCCAGGGCAAAGGTGTGCATGAGGGCCCGCCTCCCGGAGCCTGGGAGTGAGGGAGGGCTGGGTCAGCCAGCCGGGGCAGGCTTGCTGGCAGAGGAGAGCAGGCAGAGCTGGCTCTGGGATGTGCAGAGGAAGGAGTGTGGCACTGGGGCAGGTGGAATGGCATTGCAGGCAGGAGGGCAGCAGGTGGTGCAGGGCTTCCCTCTCACCCTCCCCAGCTATTGTTCCTTTGGCTGTGCCCTGGCTTGGCTTCCTGCTGGTGAGCCCTCCACGCCATCCCTCCCCACCCATACAGGTGAGGCTGGCCCGCCCCCAGCCACGAGCATTGAGAAGGGAGAGACCTGTGTGCGAGTCACCTTCTGCCCCACCCTGAAGGACCAGGCTGCCTTCTCCAGCTTGGGCATCATGGCCGACTTTGTGGTCCAGTATGATGTGGTCATGGAGGACATCATTGGCGACGTGCAGGTGAGGGCCGGGGGGATGGGGAGAGCGTGAGCTCTGGAGTCACAGCCCCGGAGACAACCCGGTTTCCACAAGTGACTCATGTCCTTCTCCCAGGGGAATAGTGAGGACCAGCAGGCCAGATCAGGAAGGTGTGTGACACGTGACGTCACGTGTGAGGAGGCACACGTGCTCCCCCTGAGCACTGGGGACCTGGAACTCTAAAAATTGAATCAAGCTCCAAATGCATCCCTTCTAATTAAATCAATCCATAGCCCACTCTAACCAGTCCATTTATTTAATTTAATTCATTTATTTTTAAATTATTTATTGTTGGAAGTATTACATATGTCCCCCTCCCCCCCATTACCCCCCTCCAGCCCATCCCTACCCCATAAGCAGTCCTTTTAGAAAGTGAGCTATTGGCCAGTCATAGGTCTCTCACACTCAATGGCTCTCACACCTTCTGCAGCTCTGATATTCCCATGTTCTCTTGGACTTTCTGGCTATCTCCAGGTTTTAAAAACTCCTTTTGCCTCCTCAGAGCCATCTCCGCAAGCAGGGATCTCTTAAATCCTGAGCTCTCACAATCCTCCAAATAACCAGAGGTCCCCGGCACTACTGGACGGGCAGAGCACTGATCCCAGACCTGGCTTTGTGAGAACAATGACACAGCGGCCTCAGATGGCTGGTGCCCCTGCCTTTCCCACCACACAGCTCACTGCCTCCAGTGCTCACCGACCCTCCGCTGCCTCCCCACCACACCACACACCTCTCAATAAGCACCTGGACTGCCTTCATCTGTGTCTGAGCATTTCTCCTCTCTGCTGCCCTGGAGATGTCGTCTCCCTCCTTTCCCGACAGGCCAGTGTCCCCCTTGTCTCTAAAGACCTTTCTGAAACACCACCTCCCTGATGACCACACCCCACTCACAATTCCTCTTCCTCGGGCTAATATGGTCTTTGGTCACACCTCCCCTCATGTGCCCATGTATTCAGTAACTCATAGGTGGGCGCAACTCCACCGAGCAGAGCTACTCTAGCTCAGTGCTGTCCCCACTGACTCTGAGAACTCAGAGAAGCCTTGGACACACACGCTACTCTCCCTCCGGAAGGTCCTAGTCTTCAAAGGGACAGATAAATGGAGCCTTCACATTCATAACACGTCCTAGTGTGGGCGATGTGTGCACGCCACTGAGAAGGGTTTGAAGAAAGCCTTCCCAAAGGGGTTGGCCCTCAATTAGCAAGGCAAAAAGGAACAGAGCCCGCCTCCACATGGGCAGGTAGGCTGATGGGAAGTGCATGCAGAGACAGGAGAGAGTGTGTGTACAGGGGCTCAGGGGTGTGGCACAGCCAGCCTGCTGCGTAGGGGGAATGACAGTCAATTGCCCTCTTAGAATTGGAGCAGAGGGTACCCTGCCAGTAGGTGGCAGCAGGGGCCTTGACCTGCTGTTCCATGGTGTGTGAGTAAAGGTATTTATCTGCTTCTTCATTCTCTACTTTTCCCCCCATTGCCTGGAGTAGAAATGGAGGTACCATAGGTGGAATTGGGCATTCCATGAGATGACCCATACTCTCATCCACTGTGTGCATCCCCTCACCAAGAACCCTCAATTCACCTCCCTTCCCACTCAACTATGCCCAATTTCAAAGGCCAGCAACTCACTCTTTAGTCATTCAGTCAGGACTCCCTGGGAAGGTGATATGTGTCATGCCCACTGTTGGCCGATGTTGGAAACCCGAGGTGAACCACATACAGATCCTATTCACTGTCTTTGAGTGAAGCACAGAGAATCAATACTGACACAAGTTGAGAAAAGCTCTCTCAATGACAACACCAGTTCTGATGGAAGCCATCGAGAAGAGAGAAGATGGCTCTCTGGAGGAAGTACAGACTAACTTGGGACTTTTTAAAAATTTTATTGATTAAGGTATCACATATTTATCCTTAACCCCCCATTCCAATCCCACACCCCCTACCCCACTCATGCTGCCACCCCCCTATTGTCCTTGACCACTGGTTAAGCTCATATGTATGCACACAAGTCCTTTGGCTGATCTCTCCCTTTTATCCCCACCCTCCCTTTGAGGTCCAACAGTCTGACCCATGGCTCCTTATCTCTGGGCCTGTTCTTGTTCATCAGTCTATGTTGTTCACCATTTCCCCCAGATGAGTGAGATCATGTCCTACTGGAACTTGGGACTTGTTGTAACTTTGTCTTTAAGAATGTCAAGAAGTGCACCAAGTAGGGAGGGGGGCTTTGCATGACACAAAGAAGGGGGCTGGAACTCTCCATGGGTGCATAAGGAACTCCAAGTGGATTGGAGTCCCAGAGCATAGGTTTCAGGCACAAGAAATGGCAAAAGCTGAGACAGAAAGTTCAAAGGCTGCAGGGGCAGAAAAGGAGCTTGCCATTTGCCTTGAGGGGACCAGGCAGCCAAGAGAGGGAATGACATTATGAGATTTTGGTTGGAAAGGCCAGATCCAGCAGGAGCTGCCAAGACATATGGTTGGAAGGGGCCACAATAGAAGCAGGGAAACTTGACAGAAACCCCTGAGTAGGGCTGTGTGAGTTTGGGATTGAGAGTGGGGTGGACCTGAGATATCCAGCACAAGAAACGAGGAGCAGCTTGTAGCTGGTTGAGTTTGGGAAGGAGGGCACAGCCGGACTGAGGAGTGACCCTCGGGGTTGCATCTGGAGTGGCCATGTGGATGACACTGCCTTCAATGACAAAGGTGCTCAGGGGAAGGATGGAGGCAGAGGATGAATTTATTGTTGGTCCAGAATCCATTGGAGGCCTCTTCAGACATCGAAGGGAACAGGTCCAATAGCGAGTGGGTGTGCAGCTGCAGAGGGGGAGGCGTGGAAAGCTGTGGGCAGGAGCAGGACTTGTGAAGTCATCAGTGGAGCCTGGGCAGTGGAAACCCAAGGGCTAGCCAGGTGACCCAGGGAGAATGTGCAGAGCCACAAGGGAGATCCAGGATGACAGTTGCTAAGGCCGAGATTCCATCCAAGGAGCTATTGGTCCCAACCCACCAGCTGCCAACAATCTGCTCAGAGCTGTAAATTCCCACCACTTCCCTCCATTGTGCTGCACAGACATAATCATTTTCTGGCATGCCATGGTTCAAACATATTGGGAGGCACTTCTGGAGAGACAGGGGGGAGAAATGCAGCCTAAGAAAGACACTGACACACATACCAGAGATGGTAGGGAAATAAGGAGAGTTCACCATCTCAGATCCCTGGGTAAAAGTTTTGTGAAGAAATCAGAGAAAATAATCCATTGTGAATTCATCAGGGAGGTGCAGTTGGATGAAATGGAAATATACTCCCTGAGTTTGGATACCAGCTGGTCATTGTTGCCTTTGGTGAGAAAAAGCCATTGTGTGGTGGAGGTGAGACCCAGTCTGTGGTCAGTGGGGGAGTGAGAAGGAGATGAGAAGACCCTTATGAGTGTCCAAATCATTCCTGTGGCATGCTACAGGGGGAGACGCTGGCTTGCAGATGTGTGGGATTGGGATCAATGGAGTTTGTCTTAGTGGATAGAAAACACATAAATATGTTTATTCTAAATTTGGAGTGTAGGGGCCTGGCCGGTGGAGCAGGTGCAAGATAGCCTGGGAGTCCATGGGTCCAGGCCTGGATTCTTTGGACTTTCAGCAGAGAGAAGGGGCATATGGGGATGTGAACCCTGAGCAAGGGTAGGGGGCAGTGCAAGGAACATGGCCTGGTGTCCTCAATTTCCTCCATGAGGAAGGGAGGGAGACATGTCCTGAGAGAGGAAGGGCACGCCAGCTGAGGTGAGCGTGAGAGGCTGGTGACCTGCGCAGTGCCTCTGGCTTATAGGATGTGAGGTGCGGGGCCACCTGTGAGCCTGGAACCACGGAGGGGTGTGTGCTCTCTCCAGAAGCTCTCGCTTACCAGGCAGGGGAGGAACAGAGGAGGACGGCTGGCCTCTGCCCTTGGCTCGGCCAGGTGCAGGTGGTGGACCAGGCTTTGGGAAGCGCCGTAGGGTGCCGGGGGAAAGTGGACACAGGGCCTGCACATGTACTTGGGGATTAACTCAAAGGCTGGGGTGGGGGGAAGGCCCAGATGTCCTCCCCTGTCTTCTGAGGTCCCCTGAGAGAAGAGGACATGGTGTCCCCAGCCTCGTGATCAGAGGGTGCCTGCATGGCAGTGAGGAGAGGAAGCTGTTTACCCCAGGGCACAGCCACTTCAGGCTGCTGGGCAGCTCAGACCCTCAGCAAGCCCATTCTCCTCCAGGCTGAGCTGACACTGGTCCTGGGGGCCCTCCCAGCTCCCCCTCCCCTTCCCTCAGCTGTCCCAGCCCCCAGGCCCTGCAGAGGGAGATTGGGAGTAGGGGGAGGGGGCGGCAGCCAATCACAGCCCCCACAGCCTGAGGCATCTGCACCTGGTCTAACCAATCCCCTCTGCACAAGCAGCTCCCTCAGCCTCTGCTCCCTCCTCCCCTCCTGCTCTGCCCAGCAACAGCAGAAAGGAGCTGAAGGAGGAGAGGGAGGCCCTGCATACTCCCAGCCCCTGGCAGCCATGGAGCTGGGGAGCTGGGCCCCAGGCTCACTCTATAGAGGGAGGTTAAAACAATAGTTCCAGTTCCTGGAGCCCAGGCAGAAGGTCCCTAGGGGCCCTGGAGACTGTGCAAGCCCAGCTCTCATGGACAGGAACTCACATTTTACAGAGATCCTGCTCCTTGGAGCCCTGGGCCCCAAGCCAGTCTGCACAGCTCTGGGGCAGCTCCCAGGCTGACAGCCCGAAAGGCAGAGACACAGTTCTGCTGGGAGAGATGGGCATGGGAGAGACAATGGCACCCACGCCCCTTTAACCAGACACAGTGAGAAGGCCTAGGCAGCAGAGAGGCCGCTATGGAGGAGACTTAGAGGGGCCTGATTTAAACCAGCTTTCACAGTTCTTGTGCTTTCCTTCCTTTGTCCAGATTTACGATGGCTATTTCATTCACTACTTTGCCCCCAGAGGCCTCCCACCTGTTGAGAAAAACGTGGTGTTCGTTATTGACGTGAGCGGCTCCATGTTTGGTACCAAGATGAAGCAGGTAATGAGCAGCCTGGTGACCTCTCCGACCTCTTCTTGTTAAGTCTAAGCAGCAGAGAGTGCTGCCACATGGGGTCCCTGGGGCCAGGGGCTCCATCATCCCATCACCCTTTGCTCTTATAGGCCTGGCCCCACTTTAGGCTCCTGGTACCTTACCTGTCAGGAGCCACCTGTCAGGAGCCAGGTGGACCTGGAGCCGCAGAATATGAGGGCCGTTGAAACACTGGACTGTGGGGCCTGAGCCACTGAGACCCTCCACCACAAAACTGGGCTCAGAAAGGCCCAGCATTGCTGAGTCTCTGAGCTAGAGTGTGCTGCTATCAGACTCCTGAGCCAAACAATAAATAAAACCTAAGTCATTTTAGACTCTGAACATTTCCAAGGCCACAGGCTTTTAAATTAAGTTAATTTTTACTTCAACGCCAGAAAAATACAGTATGCTAGCATTGTAGTGCATAGAAACCATAAAGTCTGTTCCTTCTAGACTTAAATCTTGTAGCCCTTCTCCCAAAGCACCCTTGAAACAGAGCCGTTGGCCAAAAAGATTTTGGATTTAGAGCCTGAATCCTTAATATTCTGGAAGCAGTATTTATAACCATGGTACTCGGGGTGTCTAGTTATAAGGTTCAAGTGTTCTGGGACAGGATAGCCTTTATACCTTGAAGTTCTGAACCACAAAGCCCATGGGACCTAAGGCAAACTGACTTGTTTTAGCAAAGTGTAGCCAAACTTGGGGTAGGTAGATAATGAAAATTGTCTCCCTTTCGCCTTCATTATAGAGGAAAGGATATAGCGAATTCCAAACCTTTCTAGCCTTCCTATTTCTCCTAAGCTAAGGAGAACATGTGACAGTCATATTCCAGGGGCACAGTTGCCCTAAAAGAATGAGTCATAATGATAGAACTATGCAATGCTTCCCCTCCCCCAATACATTCCCACTATATCAACATGTATTTTGCAGAGCAACAGGAGGTTTCAGCTTAAAGAACTGGAAGCCTACACATAATTTATGCAAAGATCTCTAGAGATACACAAGACAGAGGAGATAAAAACAGGGACCCTAAAAGAAATGTTATCCTCTGACACCTGCAATTGCAGCAATCGGCAAACGCCATTGCACTTCTAGACAATAAACATAAAACCTGACATTGAAGTCCTATTTACCTCAGTACCTTTTACTTGATACATAATCTCTGGCTTTCAACAAAAACTTAGAAGGCATGCTAAAAGACAAAACACAGTCTGAAGAGATAAATCAACATCAGAACCAGACTGGTATGTTGGAATGATCAGAGTGAGAATTTTAAATAACTAATCAATATGCTAAGGGCTCTAATGGATAAAGTGGACAGCATGCAAGAACAAATGAGCAGTGTAAACAAATATAGATGTCCTAAGAAAATTAAAAGGAAATGTTAGAAATATAAAATACAGTAACAGGAATGAAGAATGTCTTTGGTGGGCTTATTAGGAGCCTGAACATGGAATCTATGAGCTTGAAGATATGACAATAGAAACTTCCCAACCTGAAAAGCAAAGGAAAAAATGAGGGAAAAAACCTACAGAATATTCAATAACTGCATACAATTACAAAAGTGTAACATATATTGAAATGAGAGTAACAGAAGGAGAATAAAGAGAGAAGTAACAGAAGAAACAGTTGAATGAATGAATAGATATAAATTTTCCAAAATAAATGCCAACCATCAAATCATAGGTCCAGGAAGGTCAAAGAACACTAAACAGGAAATACCAAATAATCCACAGATAGGCACATCCTATTCAAACTTCAGAAAATCAAAGACAAAAAGAAAATCCTTTAAAAAGCTCATAGGAAATAACACTTTACTTATGGAGGAACAGGGATAAGAATTACATCAGATTTCTCTTGAGAAACTACGCAAGCCAAAAAAAAAAAAGTGGAGTAAAAGGTTTAAAGTCTTAAAAGGGGGAGGGGGGACAAGCTAGCCTAGAATTCTGTGTACAGCCTCATTGTCCATCCAAAGTGAAAGAAATACTTTATCAACCAGGCCAAAGTTGAGGGAATTGTTGCTAACAGACCTGCCTCAAACAGGTAAATGTTTAAAGAAATTCTTCAGAGAGAAGAAAAATAGTATATCTCAGACACTTGGATCAACATTAAAAAAAAAAAAAAAGAAAGATTTAGAGAAGGAATAAATGAAGGTAACATCAAATATTTTATTTTTAATTTATCTAACAGAAAACAGGTAGTTCAAAAGAATAGTAGCAATCATGTATTCAGGGAATATAGCTTACTGATAAGTGAAATTAATGACAGCAATGTTATAAGGGACAGGAGGGAATAATTGGGACTACTCTGCTACAAGGTACATGATGGGGTTATGTATCCAATAAACCCATCATAAATTGAAAATATCATGTCAACATGCTTAATACAACTAACCTACCAAACATCATAGCCTGCATTAAATGTGCTCAAAGGGCTTACATGAGCCTACACTTGAGCAATTATCTTGAGTTTCATCTCAAGAGTAATTGCCTTCCTCATCTTCTTCTCACCAGAAACAGATGACATAGACTGACCTTTTGTGACACGATGGGCTGTGAAAGCACAACACACAATATCAACAACAACAAAAATACTGTAGAGTAGCTGTTGCTTACCCTCATGATTGTGTCGCTGATTGGGAACTGTGGCTCACCAACCCTTTCCAGCAATATAGGTCCCCACATCCCCTATTTACTGAACTGCCTATAGACTTGAACCTGTTTACTCTGTTCACTGAGCCTCATTGTCATCACCTGTAAAATGAGGATAATATTAGTATCTTCTTCATTGTGTTGCTGTGAGGATGAAATGAGCTAATGCACCTAAAGCATTTTTCATAGTTCCTTGAACATAGAAGTGTCCTATAAATGGTACCTAATACTAGAACCCACATGTCCTATTTAATAATTTTTAATATATTTTTAATATATTTTATTGATTTTTCACAGAGAGGAAGAGAGAGGGATAGAGAGCTAGAAACGTCGATGAGAGAAAAACATCGACCAGCTGCCTCTTGCACACCCCCTATTGGGGATGTGCCCGCAGCCAAGGTACATGCCCTTGACAGGAATCGAACCTGGGACCTTTCAGTCCGCAGACCGACGCTCTACCACTGAGCCAAACCGGTTTCGGCCACGTGTCCTATTTACTGAACCCACCATAGACTTCAGAGCCAGTTACAATAGAAACACAGTTCCCAGTTCCTATGTGCCTAGCCCTCTGCTATGTAGTGCCATGAGAAGGGAACCAGAAGGAAGATGTATTCTAAGCCTTGTCCTCAGAGGGCTCAATATCTGGATGGAAAATGAAAATGTTCCACATAAGACAGTCAGTAAACAGTCTGGGAAGAATAATGTCTGGGTGGGAATGGCATGGGTCAGAGTAAGCATTCAAAGAAGGGCTGCCCAGAAAAGGAGCAACTGAAGGAACAGTAAAAATATGGGTAAGTAAAGGGAAAGTGGAAAGGTCTGCTATCTAAAGGACACAACAACAGCAACAGTTGTGAGAGACAAAATAGAATTTGGGGCTGGTAAAGACCAGACTGGAAGAAACAGAGGGTGAGGTAGAAGAACAGATTAGATGAAACAGAATCAAGCATTGCAAGGTCATTGAAAGACAGCTATAAAGACCTAGCATTATAAAGCTTAAACTTCAGGGCCCTGGAATCATTGAATTCTGGGTCACGGGGTCCCATAACTATAGAACACATGAATCCTAAGTCTCTGGAAGCATAGACCACCACTGTCCAATAGAACCTTTTCGATTATAGAAATGTTTTAAAGTTCTGAAGTTTCCAGTACAGTAACCACAGGCCACTTCAAGTGAAAAAACAGAATTATAAATTTTTTCTTTGGTTTTAACAAACTTACATTTACATTGTAAGACTCCGTGTGGCTAGAAGCTTCTACTGGACAGTGTCATTCTGGGCTTTGGGCCATAGAGCCTACAGAGCATTTTGACCTGAGAATCCTATACCCACAGGGTGTTGGGATCAGAGAGTCCTAAATCTTAGTACCCTATACACAAAGAGCTTTTCAAATGTAAGACTTCAAGTATTGGTCCATTTCCTTCACTTTGTCCATGTCCCACAGACTAAAAAGGCCATGAATGTGATTCTTGGTGATCTGCGGGCCAACGACTACTTCAACATCATCTCCTTTTCTGACACGGTTAGTGTCTGGAAAACTGGAGGCTCCATCCAGGCCACCATCCAGAATGTACACAGTGCCAAGGAGTACCTGGGCCACATGGAAGCTGATGGTTGTAAGTATTAGACCTACCCACCCCAATGGGCAGGCTGTGGTGATGTGGGAAATTCTTAAAATGCTCCCTTCATTCCCCCATCCACCTCACCTCTCACAGTGCCATGAATATCATGATTACATTTTACACAAATATGTGCCTATGACCTAGTGGAAATAGCACAGTTGATTCTCCATGTGTTTTAGGGCATATTCCCCCTTTGGATTTAAGTTTCCTGTTCTTTAAAGCACATAGAAGAATTTGCTAAGACTTTTTTAAAAATATATTTTATTGATTTTTTACAGAGGAAGGGAGAGGGATAGAGAGTTAGAAACATCGATGAGAGAGAAACATCATTCAGCTGCCTCCTGCACACTCCCTACTGGGGATGTGTCTGCAACCAAGGTACAGGCCTTTGACCGGAATTGAACCTGGGACCCCTGAGTCCGCAGACTGATGCTCTCTCCACTGAGCCAAACAGGTTAGGGCTAAGACTTTAAAAAAAAAAATCAATAATCTAGATATTTATTTCCAAGCCTTCGAGTAAGTTGCTGCCCTGATTCTGGCTTTTGATCAATTGTTTCTCAAACAATTACTGAAGTTTCCCCACCCACCATCAATTCCTATCAATTTGGCCCTTTCTTGCCCTGGAATTGTGAGGTACTGTCCTTGAGAAGCTGCCAATCTGACTAGAGAATGAAACATTCCCTCCTAGAAACAGGCAAAGCACAGTCTCAGATAGGGAGTGAGAAAAGCCAAGGACAGGCAAGCTCCACTGTCAACTCTCAGGAAGCCTGTGCAGAGGTAAGGAGTTGGGAAGGATAAACAGTAGAAAGAGTTTGAGCAAAGATCAGGTGATATGACTGGGAGATTGGTGAGGTGTCTAGTGTGTCTACAATAGGGGTAGAAGTAACTAGAAAAGATGGTCTCACGGTCTGCTCCCCAATTAGGGACGGACATCAACACTGCTCTGCTGGCAGCTGCTTCAGTGCTGAACCATAGCAACCAGGAGCCTGGGAGGGGCTCCAGTGTGGGGAGGATCCCTCTCATCATCTTCCTGACAGACGGGGAGCCCACTGCTGGCGTGACAACTTCCAGTGTGATCCTCTCCAATGTCCGCCAAGCACTGGACAACAGGGTGGCCCTTTTCAGCTTGGCCTTTGGGGATGATGCTGACTTCCCACTGCTACGTCGCCTGTCCTTGGAGAATCGAGGAGCAGCCCGGCGCATATACGAAGACACCGATGCAGCCCTACAACTGCAGGGCCTCTATGAGGAGATCTCCATGCCTCTGCTGGCAGATGTGCGTCTGGACTACCTGGGCGGCTTGGTTGGGGCCTCCCCTTGGGCTCTTTTCCCCAACTACTTTGGTGGCTCAGAGCTGGTGGTGGCAGGCCTGGTGCAGCCAGGTGAGCAGGAACTGGGCATCCACCTGGCAGCCCGTGGCCCCAAAGGTCAGCTTCTTGTGGCCCGCCACAGTGAAGTGGCCACCAACAGCAGCCAGAAGGCCTTTGGTTGCCCAGATGAACCAGCCCGAAATGTAGCCCACTTCATCCGCCGCCTCTGGGCCTATGTCACCATTGGAGAACTGCTGGAGGCACGCTTCCGAGCTCGAGACACAGGCACTCGCCACCTGTTGGCTGCCAAAGTCCTCAACCTGTCCCTTGAATACAACTTCGTCACACCTCTGACTTCATTGGTGATGGTGCAGCCCAACGAGGCCAGTGAGAAGGCCAGGAGACAGACTTCCACCACAGCTGGGCCAGGAACTATCATGCCCTCTTCCGCCAGCAGGCATGGCCTAGGGGCAGGCACAGCCCGGCCAACCTTGGTGCCCAAGATCTCTCCCAAATCAAGGCTTGTAAACTCAAAGTTTTACCTATCCTCAACTACTGCCTCTACCAAGAAGACAGACAGTTCCAGAGATTTGGAGCCCCGGAGTCAGAGCCCTAGCACTGTACCCACCCCAGCACACCCAAGGCCCAAAATTCCAGCACAACACGATTCTGGCACTTTGACTCAGCCAACTCTCAGGACAAAACCTGCTGCCCTTGTGCCCTCAAATTCTGGTGCCTTTGTGCTTATGAAGCCCAGCACTCCACCTCACCAGAATCCTGGGACCCTATTACCCATAATTTCTGAGACACAAGTCCCACCTATGAATCCTGGCACCCCATTCCAGTCCAAAGTTGTCACTATGAAACATTTCA
This sequence comes from Pipistrellus kuhlii, assembly GCF_014108245.1. Classification (NCBI taxonomy): domain Eukaryota; kingdom Metazoa; phylum Chordata; class Mammalia; order Chiroptera; family Vespertilionidae; genus Pipistrellus; species Pipistrellus kuhlii. The sequence continues at coordinate 2,283,093 of NW_023425553.1, forward strand.
CTTCATTGCATTCCAAACCTAGTGCTCCATCACAACCTAAACTGGATGCCACCTCACATCCCCAGCCTAGGGTACACACATCACAGTCTCCCAAAAATCTGCCACGGCCCAGGCCTGGAGTCTCCACACTTCAGATCCCCAAAAGCCCACCACACACCAGACCAAGGGTTTCTGTTCCAAAGACCCTAAGCAACCTGTCACACCCTAGACCTGGGATCCTCTTACCCAAGACATCTAAAGTCCCATCACCTCTTAAACCTAGTGTCCCACCTCATCAAACTTCCCCAAGCTTATCAGTTTCTAAACCTAAGACACCAATCCCCAATAAGCCCAAAACCCCATTACCCTCCAGGCCTGTCAGACCCAGGCCCCCACCTCCTCGGAGCCTAAGCACAGTCCCAAGCACAATCTCAAATCCTACAAGTCCCAGCACTAACACAACCACTCCTGTCCTTGGAGAACCCATCCCTACTCCCTTTCATCCTACACTGCCCTCTCTGCTGACCCCTGGAAGGCTCTGGCATCAGCATGACCTGCTGTCAGGGCCCCAAAGCACAGGAGAAATTCTGGGACCATCTGTGTCAGGAGTCACAACAATGAGTCTACCCAACAGCTCCAGGCCTATGCCAGAAGGCAGCTCCCCAAACCTGCCAGTCCTGCTGCCTTCTAGCACCCTCCCTGAGGCAGTCAGCCTGCTCATTGTGCCTGAAGAATTAGAGCTACTATCTGAGTCAATGGTGGAGTCCAAGTTTGTGGAGTCCTTGAACCCACCGGCTTTCTATACCTTCCTCACTCCTGACAAAAATGGTGAGTATCATGGGCAAGAGGGCAAGACATGAGAGGGAGGTCTGAATGGAGAGCACCAGGAATTAGGAGTGTGCAAGACTTGTGCAGATTTCAGTGATACTGCAGCTGCTTGCTTGTTTTGAAACTTTGAACCAGCTACTTAGCTTCTCTGGGCCTCAGTACAATAAGCACAGAATGAGGCCCTGGGAGAGAAGGGATGTTAAAACTGGGGAGGATAAGCAGAAACAACCTGGCCAAGCTGGAGCTTTGACATTTGCTTTGTTGGAAAAAACAACTGCTCTTGCTTTCCAAGTAGGGGAGGGGTGTGGGATTATAAATGGGAGCATCACTGGGAAAGGAGGGAGGTCTGATTGGTTCTTTTGTGTTCTGTGAACAGCACTGTTTAATGAAAGGGGTATAAAAATTAGGGAAGATGATGACAATTATCTTTAAATTTCCTCAAAACTGTGAAATAATAACACTTAATTAACATTTTGAGCTCTTTCTAGGTGCAGCTACTGCTCTACTTTAATCCCTCATTTAATCCTCACAATAAATTCTTAGTATCTGCATTTTATAACTGTGGAAACTGAAGCACAGAGGGGTGAAGTAACTTGCTCCATGTCACACTGATAGTAAGAGATTTGAATTTACATAATCTGGTCCCAGACTAAATGTGCTTCACTATTCTTTCTTGAGAGGAGTGACATTTCCTAGGTGACCTTATAGGGCAGGATTAGAATCACTTGGGGGTGGCAGTAAGTCACAGGGACACAAATTTGGGCATGACATCTTTGACATGCTCCTCTCCCTCACCACCACCCCCTCCCAACATCTCGTCCATCTTCAATTACTGACAATGTTACCTCTAATATATTTGCCAATGCACCCACTTTTCACTACCCCAACTATCACCTACTGTAGGACAGAATACCATTGTGTCTCACCTAAACAACTGTTCCAGCCTCCTCACTGACCTCCCTGCTCTCTTTAGAGAAACATTTAGACATTCTCCCACAGCAGCCAAACAGATCTTTTAACACATTACTTCATTTCCCTTCCCCTAGTTAACCCCCTAAGATTTTCTCTTCACACCTAGAATGAAGCCCAAAGTCCTATTTATGACCTTCTCTTTACCCCATAGCTCTCTGACCTCACCTTCTCTCAGTCACTCTCTGAACTCTAGCCCCACTGGCCTCCTCTCAGGTCCTCCAATGGCCCCTGCTCCCACTTCCACCTCCACTTAGGGACCTCTTTCAAGCTGTTCCCTCTGCTTGGTAATCTCTCTGACCTGTCTTGCCCTGTCCCCTTCCTACCACCCTCATCTTTTCTGGTGCTACTCACACTCCAGTTCATGACTTTGATCTCAACTCAGATGTCCTTTCCACCCATCTCACCATCCCAGACTATGTCAAGTATCTTTTAACTCCCCCAATCATTCTATGATTTTTTATAGTATACTAGAGGCCCGATGCACAAAATTTGTGCAAGAGGCTTGGTCCTCACAGCCTTGGCCGGCACTCACAGCCCCAGCTTTGTCTGGAACCTTCTGTACAGTCATTCAGCTGTTTGGTCTAATTAGCATATTAGCTCTTTTTTATATAGGATATCACCATTGATAATTATGATTTCATTCATGTCTGCCTCCCTGATTAAAATATGAACATCAGGTCAAAAATCATGACTACTTCATTCACCACTATACCCCTGATGCCTAAACAGTGCCTGAATGAATGAAGAGTGATATGAGGGAGAATTTTGAGCGTAAATGGGCTTGAAAGACTGCGTTGTTGTGGAGAGCATAAGGTCCTAGTCTTGGCAATATGCCAGTCAAATTGGAAAGCCAATGAGGACACTCCTAGTCAGAAAGCAAGTGTGCCCTTTGGTAGGTTCAGAGTATCTTTGCCTTGAGAGTGTGAAAGATTTCTTCCATTTCTTTTGCACTTGGCAGGAAATCCACATTGGGAAGGCAATTCTGAAGAGATCCTGGGAGGAGCTGGAGACATCATGGAATCTCAGGGGAGCTCTGCAGGGCTAGCCAAAGGTGAACAAGGAACTCCACCGACAAAGATCCTAAGCTTTCATTTCCATTCAGTTAGCATTCTCATAGGAATTGTGTGAGTCCAGAGGAAAGGCAATGCTGCTTAACAAATGACCACAAAGTTAATAACTTCAGGCAACACCCTTTAATTATCTCACAGTTTTGTATGTCAGAAGCCTCGGCACAGGTTAATTGGATTCTCTGCTTAGGGTCTCAAAAATTGAAATAAAGGTGTCTATCAGATTAAGTTCTCATCTTCCAAGTGCATTCAGGTTGTTGGCAAAATGTTTGTAGGACTGGGATCCCTGTTTGCTTGATGGCTGTTGATTGGAAGTCACTCTTAGCTTCTAGAGGCCACCTGGAAGGCCACCACTTCCATGTCCTGGAGCTCTTCTGCATTCCTAGCCACATGGCCCCCTCCATCTTTAAAGACAGCCATGAAGGATCTCACGTCAAAAATCTTCTCATACTTCAAATCTCTCTGACTTCTCTGACCCATATTTAAAGGGCTCGTCTGATTAGGTTAGGCCCATCTGGATAATCTTTCTATTTTAAGGTCAACTGAACCACATAACATAACCTATTTATGGGAGTGATATCTCAGTCCTGGAGATTTCACAGGATGTGTAAACTGGGGAATCTTGGGTGCCGTGTTAGGATTCTACCTAGCAAGCAGAGCATAAGAGAAAAATAGCATTTGAGTTGGCTAGGAAAGATAACTAGAAATCAGTCCTTGGTAGCTAAGGAAAAGAAAACATTCCAGGGGGAGAAAAACAAAAGCAATGGGTCGCTAGCAAGAGAAGGCAGGGCATGCATAACAATAGTTCAGTTGGGCTGGAGCAAAAAGAGAAGAGTGGAGAGCTAGACAGGAGCTAGATTCCAGAAAAGACTTAAATGTGAACTCAGGAATTTGACCCATATCTGGGAAGAGATGACTGAGAGGCTAGAGTGTTCCAGAGTTCCTAGAAATGTGATAGATCAGTCTATTACCAACACAGTCCTTCTTTCCTTTGCAGGCATGTTACCAAGCATCTTCACCTTCTCATCCTCAGGTAAGCCAGCCACTGTCACTGTACTGTGTGAGTATAGGACAGCTTGTGCACTGAAAATGGGGCTGGGCTTTCTCTTGGGAAATAGACATGGCCTCCTACATTCCCCTCCTCTCCCTTTTCCTCTCCCCCCACCCATTACTTCTAAGGCCATAACCTCAGAATGTTGTCTCCTGCCTTGCAGTGGATGGTGACCCCCACTTTGTGGTCCACATCCCACGCTCTGAAGAGAGAATATGCTTCACACTGGATGGGCACCCAGGGGACCTCCTACAGCTCATAGATGACCCAAAGGCCGGTGAGAGCCCCAAGGACTCCACTCTGTATAATACCGTAGTAGTCAGATATACTCATGTCAACACCCACAGACATCTGTGGACTAATCCTCACAAACACACAGCACAAGTAAACACCCAGACACATGAAAACACACATAAATATATTCTAATATCAACACACTCACATATGTGTATATACACACACTAGGGCACACAGTAAAGTCACACAAATATAAAGCCAGACACATATTTCGACAACCTCCATACCCACACACAATAACATATAACTATGTACCCAGATCCACATTGTCATAAAATATATGCTCAGATATACACATTGACACAAACGTCAGCACACTCAGACATACATGTATTGATACCCGAGGAATTCAACACTCACAGACACACATACTCTGCTACTCTAGACAGACAAAACACACCAATGCACACAAATACTCACCATGACACACCCAGATACACATCAGTCTCTACCAACACACAACCAGAAACACACAATATAAACTATTCACCAAGACATAGCACTAACATATCCAGAAACACACATAAACATACAACAACAACAACAAATAGACACTCTAACATAGCACCTTCCCCAAATATGTACAGATGTACTGGTAGGCCCAGAGATAACCATGTAAACATAATCAGACATATAAATTTACACACTCAGAAACAAACACATGCTTGCAAACAGCCAGCCCCACTGGGGTGAACATGTGCAAGCTACAATTATGTCCATACATTGCACAAGAAAGAGCAGCAGGATGGGCTGTGGTAGAAGCACTTTCCCCAGGAGCTAGCTCTCTAACCACAAATCAGCACCCTGGGCCTTGTCTGTGCTGTGGGTGACCAAATAAATGACTATGTGAAAGACCATGATCCAGGCACGGCCTCTTCTCTCTCCAGGGCTGCATGTGCATGGACAGCTGCTTGGGGCACCACCAAGGCCAGGCCACAGGGACCAGATCCGCACCTACTTTCAGACCATCACAGTCACCACAGACAAACCCCGGGCCTACACTATCAACATCACTCGCAATTCCATATCTGTGCAAGGCGAGGGTACCTTGCTTCTGTCCTGGGACCAGCCTGCCCTGCTGAGGAGGTCCCACCTAGAGCTCCATGTGGCTGCTGCAGCCCGCTTCACCCTCCGCATTGGGCGCCACCTCGAGTTCCTAATCCTCCGGCACCGCTACAGGCACCCCAGCAGCCTGCAACTACCCCATCTGGGGTTCTATGTGGTCAATGGCTCAGGCCTCAGCACCTTGGCGCGTGGCCTGCTGGGTAAGTGTTTGCTGAGGCTGAGAAGGGCCAGGGAGCACCAGTCCCAAGAGAGATTCTGCCCTCCCTGCCCCTCAACTACAAAGAAAAATAGAGCCAACGTCTACCCTTGGGAGAATACAGACCCAGACCTGGATTGTGATCTCAGGATCTATCAGTACTAGATATAAAGCAGCCAAGGCACCGGAGGAACCCAAGGTTGGGCACCTTGACCAGCCTTAGAGCCAAAGAAAAATCCCCTGGAGGAGAGAGACCCACAGTCCAAAAGGCTGACCAAAAGTGGTAGAGGAAAGCAATGGAGGCTAGAAGAAATGGAGCGTGAGTGGTCAGAGTAGAATGCCCGAATGAGGAGTTTGAATTTATCCTGAAGACAGTGGGGAACTATACAAAGTTATAAGCAGGAGAAAGATACAGTCAGAAATGGGTGTAACAAAGTTCCTTCTGGGATTTCTGTGAAGGGGGCTGCAGGAAGTCAGACTGTAGGTCAGAAAACATTCCAGAACCTGAGCAGAGGCCCACACCGAAGAGTTTGGGCAGTGATGCTGGGTTGGACATATATTCTTACTTCCTCCCACTCCTCTCCTGTCCTTCCCTCCAATCTGCCCTGTCTGCCTCAATGCCTGACTGTTCCCCTTCTGCTGCCTTGATACACTTCTTCCATAATACACTCCTGTCCCATTTGGCTGCTCATTTCCCACAACACCCAGCCTCTTCCCTCCTCCAGGCCTTTGCTTCCCCTCATCCCTCTCTCTTTTCCTTCTAGATTTCCTGCTTTAGGGTCTTTTCAGAGTTCTCAGTGGGGACTCAGGCCAGTGCCCTGACTGGTTCTGCATCTTTCTCCCTCAGGGCAGTTCCAGCACGCAGACATCCAACTGGTGGCAGGTTCTACAGGGCCATTCCTGCGGAGGCGCCAAGGCCCAGATGTGCCTGTGGTTCTAGGCAAGAAGCTGCTAAAGGATTCTCCAAGGTTGCTGCCCCGCTGGTCTTCCTGCTGGCTAGTGAACCGCTCTCACGTACAACAGCTGCTGGGCCGCCCCTACCTTGCCTATGTCCTGTGATGGCCCCTGAACCCCAGAACCAGGAGACCTGAGTTTGGGATACCCAGAGGCCAGGGCAAGGGGTGATCCAGAAACAAAGACCTAGGAGCATGAAGACACACATAGGCAAACATATGTACACATGCACTAAGTGACACATATATGAAGACATACAAACACACAGACATGCTTATCTAGAGACCTAGAGACTTAGGGACTCTTGCCTCCTCATAGTTCTTCCTGTCTCCAGTGTTCACTCTTCAATTCATACTCCACACCAACTTTAGAGATGATTTTCTTAAAACAAAAAACTGACAGAGCAGCTGGCCCTACTCACAACTTTCTCTGGCTCCTGTGGTATATTTAGGCTCTTGGGGTTCCCTTAACAAACCATATTCTCCCACCACTGGGCCTTTGCATGTGTTTTTCCTTCTGCATGAGACCCTATTCCTTGTCTTCATGTAGGTGAATTTTACACATCATTCAAGTCTTAGTTGTCATCTTCTCTAGAAGGCCTTCCCTAGCCCCTCTCCTGGATTGAATTCAGTCCCTGTCTTTGTTCCTATAGCTCACTCCAACGCATCCACACTCAGAGCATTTATCATACTATGTAGTAATTATCAGTTTACTTGTCTGGATCCCTGACTTAGACTGTGAGCTCTTTGAGGGCAAGGATCTTTTCTGAATCATCTATGTATCCTCAGTGCCTGGCACATGATAGGTGCTTAATAAATATTTGCTGAATGAATGAATAAAAATGAACTAATCACAGCAGTAGACACACGCACACATACATACAACCACAGACACAGGATCCCACACAAGGACACAGACACGGGTGGAGAAACAGTGTGGTAGAGACATTCAAAAACACAAGGCATAAGGATCTCAAAAGTAAGAGAATAGACATAGGGAAACATAGGCATACAAAGCGGGGAACAGGGTTCCAGAGTGACATCATCGGGGACATAAACCCAGAGTTCTCTTGCTAGGCCTATATATCCCCATTTTGAAGTACTATCCCTGTCACAAAGAGTCAGGGAGACAAAAATAAGATCACCAGGGATAGGCACTCATGACTATTATGAAGACACTGAAACATAACAACATACAAACTAAGAGATACATATGCACAGAGATTCAGACACAGGAGTAGAAGTGTCAAGACACACAGCAACACATAAAAGACAAAGGTAAACAGGAGGCATCAGTCAAGACCATAGTCCAAGACACCAAGGACAAAGAAGTAGAAACACATAGACACACTGACATGCTGACTTGTGTATATGGGGTCAGGGATGAGAAGAGAACACAGGGCCAGAGACCTACAAGTGTATGGAAGCAGACATTACACCGACTCATACTTGATGACAAAGACCCAAGGACAGAGTCACATGCAGAATAACACTCTAAGAATGAGACAGAAGCTCAGATTTACATATTCAGAGATCCAGTGACAAACATGGGGATGTAGACACATGAACAGTGACAAAAACCAGTAAAGAGATGGGGGTCAGGCAAGATAACAGAGATATACTAGTAAGGACAGGCAAGTGGACTCCAGATATAATGGGGACACTATGACAAGGACATAGGAATTCAGAGACAGAGCCCCTAGAAGTAGAAATGGGCATGTGCACCCACAAATACAGTCACATGGACACAAGTTAGACATAAGAACAGAAACACAGGGACATATCTGGTAGGATCAAGATAGCTACATAGAAACAGACACACAGAACATAAGCAAATGGTCAGAGACACAGTGACAAGGAAATCCAGAAAAGCAAGGATGCAAAGACTCAGAATCAAGATATACCTGGGCACACCCAGAAATAGAGACATTCAAACAGGCAACCAAAGTCACAAATGAAAATGATGGGATGGGAACTGTGAATCAAACACAGGAACACGGAGATAGTGGCTTGAAAATAAAAAGATGTGGATCCCAGCATCAGGCACAGAGAGATGGGGACACGGAGGTGGTGAGTCAGTTCAAAACAAAACCAGGGACAGAGCCAGACAGAAAAAGAAACAGATGCAGAGAGACACTCTGACAAACAGACTCTTAGGAACAAGAACACAGTAATGGGGACTCAAAGAAAAATATCAAGGGATCAAAAGGAGAAAGAGTTCTTGAGTAACAGAACAACTTGAGACACAGCCACAGCAACTAAAGAAACAATAATGCAAAGACATGGTCAAAAGCTAGGGAAACTAAATGGAGAAGTGGGATAAATATCAAATCACAAACATGGAGAGCAAAGTCCCAGAGACAAACAGACTCACGGGCTTGCCAACAAAGGGCACATGGAGAAAGGCATATGCAGGTTCATGAGCACAGACACGTATATAGATGCTCAGAGAAAGATACCCAAACACAGGAATACAGAGACTCGGGGATACACTTAAACTGGATCACCAAGGTTCAGGGGAAAACTTTGGGAAGTATAGAGATAGGAATACCCAGACACAGAAACGCACAGACATTAGATCACATGCAAAGATTCAAGGACATGTAAAGTATCAGGAACACACAAAAACTCAGTGATGCACAAACACTTGAACACAGATACTCAATGCATGCCCAGACAATGAGACACAAAGAACCATGGGCACACTGAGACAGGGAGACATAGACAGTAGATTGCAGAGGCTCAGGATGTGCAAACACTCAAGTACATTAAAGAACAAGATGCATAAGGCACTAAAACACAGAGATAAGGAACACACAGAGACAAAGACATAGAAGCAGGGTAACACAAACAGAGAGACTCAGGGACACCCAGAGATGGGGATATACAGACACTGAAACACATAGACTAATAGGATGTACAACAACACAGGAATGCATAAAGAATGGGACACAAACTCACAGACTTATGCGGGATCAAGGACATGCAGATATTGGACCACAACAAACAATGGAAACCACAGACATCAGAACACAGACATTGGGACACAAAAACCTTGGGAGACTGAAATATGCAGACATTGGAACACAACCAAAAACTTTCTGATGCAGATATTAAGATATACACAGCCATTCGGAAACAGGCAGACACTAACATCCACAGATACACTGACACATACCGACATTTAACATACATGAACACTAGAATAGATATCAGAACATACAGGGATGCTGGTGGACAGAGACAATGGGATCAGATATTGCTACACAGGTACACACAAACACTGGGATACACAGACAGAAGGTCACATAGAACCTGGGACAGACACACACACACACACACACACACACACACACACACACTGGAATACACACCACTGGGACAGAAAGCTGGGGTACAGAGGCTGAAGCACACCAAAACAAAGCTTAGAAACATATAGCAATATGCTGACACTGGGAAACAGACAATAGATACAGACCGTGAGGCAGACAAACACTGGGCTACAGATACTGAGGTACACAGAAACACTGAAACTAAGAAACACATGCAACATGCAAATGGCTACTGCGGTACACAAATGCTAAAACATATAGAAACTGAGGAACACAAATATTGGGATGTATACAGACACCAAGACACACAGATACAAGAACATATAGTCAATAGGACTTAAACAGATAATATTATAAGACACCTAGGCATTAAAGCACAGAGAGGCTAGGATCTACATCTGTGATCGCCAACCTTTTGGAGCAGCTGATCTACATTACAAATACTGAGAAATATACAGACACTGTGACTCACAGTCTTTTCAACACAGAGATACTTGTGCAGTTGAGGTAAACACAGAAATTGGGACTTACAGTGACTTATCTAAGTGTATCAAATACACAGCATTGAGACACACAGACACTTGGGTGTATAGACACTGGGAGACACAGTCACTGAAACACCAAGGCGGAGTAAAACAGGGTGCACAGACACTGATACAAACAACCACTGGGACATGCAGACACTGAGACACATAGATACTAACACATGCAAATGTTGTACACAGATAATGGAACACACAAACACTTGGGTCCTCAGAAATTGGGACATACTGGTACAGGCTGAAAAACACAAACACTGAAAAACACAGGCACTTGTAGCCAACACTTAAACCTACAGACACTGGGACACGCAAACTCTGAGAAATAGTTTCTAAGGCACACGGAAACACTAAAGTTGGGCGGTGATAATGGGTTAAAGAGGGCAGATTGGCCTGGCCATCATGGCACAATGATTGAGCATCCACCTATGAACCAGGACGTCTTCAGTTCCAGTCAAGGACACATGCTCGAGTTGTAGGCTCGATCCCCAGTGAGGAGCGAGCAGGAGGCAGCCGATCAATGATTCTCTCTCATCATTGATGTTTATATCTCTCTTTCCCTTTCCATTCCTCCCTGAAATCAATAAAACATTTTTTAAAGAGGGCAGATTGCAGAGATAATAAAGATGTAGAAGGGAGAAATCATGACAACTGATTTAATTGCCGGTGAGAGAGAAAGGAGTCTAGCATGACTTCCATGTTTATTTGTACCTTGGCAACTAGGTGAATGATGCAGCTATTTCTTAAGATGAAGAAACATAGGAAAAGAGGTAGGCTTTGGTGGGGAGCCTACATTAGTTTAAGGTGTCTATAGGCTTCCCAAAGATCAATTAATTAATCTCACCTCTTTCTCCAAACGTCTTGAAATTTCATAGATTTCTTTGTTAGGATGTATTTGGTTACAAGCAGTAGGAAATCCAACTCAACTTTCCTTAATAAAGGGAAGTTGTTGGCTCAACAACTGAAAAAAAAATCAGTAGGGTAGGTTTCAGCCCTGCTGGTGTGGCTCAGTGGTTGAGTGTCAAACTAGGAATCAGGAGGTCAAGATTGATTCCCAGTCAATCTCCAGTATGCGGTGTGCAGCCGATCAATGATTCTCATTGTGATTTTTTTTTTAAATACATTTTTATTTACTTCGGAGAGGAAGGGAGAGAAAGAGATGGAAACATCAATGATGAGAGGGGATCATTGATTGGCTGCCTCTTGCATGTACATTGGACCAAGCCCACAACCCAAGCCGAGAATGGAACCTAGGACCTTTGGGTCCACAGGCCAGTGCTCTCTCCACAGTGCCAAACCAGCTAGGGCAATGATTCTCATTGTTGATGTTTCTATCTCTCTACCCCTTTCCCTTCCTTTCTGAAATCAATTATATATATATATATATATATATATATATATATATATATATATATATTTTTTTTTTTTTTTTAAGAAGTAGGGTATTTTTCAGATGAATGCTGAACCAGTTCACCAAGGCAACATCCAGCTTCTTTCTATTCCTCCACTCTGCCTTCCACAGACTCACTCTACCCTAAGCTTGGCTCCCCTAATCACAGGGTGACTGCAGAAGCAACAATCACTAAACAAAAGTCCGGAGCTTCGCTCTAACTTGGGTCCATACCCACTTTAGAACCAATCATTGTATCCTGGGATATAGGGTGTGTGTTACCTGGCTTAAGCCAATTCTGAGCCCATTCTTGGATGTAACGGTTGGGTCAGCTCCACAAGACTACGTGGCAGCTCCATATTGGTTGAGGGGTGAATTGGTTGCAGGAAAGATTACCAATCACATCACTACATTAGAATAAATGGTATGGCTACAATAAACACTATAAACCAGGTCAAAGGAATAAGGACCCAGTAGTAATCGTCCCAGAAGACCTATGCAGGATAAAGCTACTGCAATGCAAGCAAAAAGCTAGAGCTTCCTAGAAGCCATGACACAAAATGACAAGACAATGGTGAGCTCTGAAGGGGATCATCATGTAGCTGTTTCTTCATAGTAGTTAACAACTGCTGTCATAACAATCCACTCTATCCTTTATGGAAGTTAGGTAGAATCAACAATTTGGCAATGCTTCTATTAACAGGATAAAAGTGAAACCAAGAGAGTGTGCATGATTTACTTTGAAGGACAAACCAAGTCAGTGGCAGAGCCAGGACTAAAACCCCCAGTGTGTCTTAGCTGTAAGGACTAGAAATAAACTCTGGCTGATCTGAGTAGAAAGGAATTTGTTAAACAGGTATTAAATAACTTACAGAGTCTGAGAGAGCTGGAAACCCAGATACAGAGACAACATAGCCAGGAATTTTCGCTGAGGAGACTCTGCTCATGACACCACTAGAAACTGGATACCACCATTTGCACTTCCCACCCAACTGACATATCCGTCCACTGCCTCTGGAAACAAGATGTAGCTACTGAGACTGCACTAACCCAGTGGTTGGCAAACTCATTAGTCAACAGAGCGGCAAACCGAGGCTCAACCACTGCACTAACCCATCACCAGAATAGATTCCGTGCAGCTACAGCTTCCTTAAGCTTAACTCCTGATTACAAGTCTAGAATAAGCCAATCCAATTGGTGGAGTCTGGTCATATGTCCAAGCTGTAGTTGCAAAGGAGGCTAGGCAAGTGAGTAGGTGGCTTTTTCAGCTTCCATGATGGCAGGTGGGGAAAAGGAAAGAAAGTGGCAACCAAAAATAGTGGTAAATACCCACTATGCCTGGCTTACTGCCACCCTACCCAGGGCTTCTACAGTGGAGCCCCTTATTCTGCAACCAATTGCTCAATAAGTATTTCCCAAGAATGGTAAGCTTGTAGCACTAGAAGGAAAACGTAGTGGGTAGGAGAGAGATTTCTTCCCTGTCCTCCTTCCAGGCTGGTTGTAGTGCATCACAAACACAAGAGCCCTTTGGAAAATAGAACCCAAAATCCTAGAACAAGGTTTAAGGATGAGAGGGCTTCCAGAGGAAGTGAAGCTTGGTCTGTACCTTCAAAGATGAGTAAACTTCAGAGAGGAAAAGACGAGGAAGAGAACATTGCAGTTAGTCTCTACCCTTAACTCAGCTTTCTTATCTGGTTCCTACCTGGTCACTGGCTGTCTGAGTACCTATTCCCATTGGAGCGAAAAAAAAACCTTGGGATGTCTAGAGGGTAATTGAACATCACCAATATCTCTGGGGCCCCAGACTAGAATTCAAGAGCCACTCTGAGGTCAGCAACAGACAGATACCTAGTACAAATGGCTAGACAGTGCAGACTGATTGAGGTCTTTAATGGTCTCCTCCTCAGTTACCCACTTAAGGGGTGATCACACACACCATTTCCTTCTCCCATGTTATATGACCTCAAGTTGGTCACTTCCTCCCTCTAAGTTTCAGTCTCTGCTCTGTACATTGGAGGGAATTAATCCTATTTTGCAGGGCTATGTGATTGAAATATAAAATACATGGTACCTGATGTTATTATTATTCCCCACAGAAAGCCAAAGGTAGAAATAACTTTTAAGATTACCCTCTCCACACTTCAAAGGAATAAAATTATAGAGCAATATCACCAATGGACATAGAGATGCAAAAATTATCAACAAAATATTAGCAAACTGAATTCAGCAATACATTAAAAATATCACGCACCATGATTGAGTAGGATTTATTCCTAGGGTGTAATATTTACAAATCAATGAGCATGATAGACCTCATAAACAAAATAAAATATAAAAATAATATGATCATATCAATAGATACAGAAAAACATTTAACAAAATCCACCTATTTATGATAAAAACTCTGAGCAAAGTAGAAATAGAGGGAACGTACCTCAACATAATAAAGGTCATATATGACAACTCAAGACATCATACTTAAACAACATGTTTCCCTTAAGATCAGAAACAAGCTGAGATCGGTTTGGCTTAGTGGATAGAGCGTAGGCCCGTGGACTGAAAGGTCCCAGGTTGGATTCCGGTCAAGGGCATGTACCTTGGCTGTGGGTTGTGGGGCCACCTGTGAGGGATGTGCAAGAGGCAGCTGATAGATGATTCTCTCTCATCAATGTTTCTAACTCTCTATCCCTTTCTCTTCCTCTCTGTAAAAAATTAATAAAATAAATATTTTAAAAAGATCAGAAACAAGACAGGATGTCCACTTTCACCACTCTTTTTCCATATAGCACTGGAAGTCCTAGTCATAGCGATTAGACAAGAAAAGGAAATAAAAAGGCATTCAAATTGGAAAAGAAGAAGTAAAACAGTCACTATTTGCACATGACATGATACTGTATACAGAGAACCCTAAAGATTCCACCAAATAACAACTGGAACAGATAATAATTTAAGTAAAGTAGCAGAATACAAAATAAATATTCAGTTGTATTTTTATATACCAATAATGGACTATCAGGAAGGGGAACTAAAAAATATAATCCCATTCACAATTGCATAAAAAATCAAATACCTAGGAATAAATTTAACCAAGAACATAAAATACTTGTACAAAAAAAAAATTATAAGACAATGAAGAAATAACTTGAAGATGTAAATACCATACTCATGAATAGAAAGAATTAGCATCATTGAAATGCCCATACTATCCAGAGCAATCTATAGGTTCAATGCAATTCCTATTCAAATTACCAGTGGCATTTTCACAGAACTAGAACAAATAATCCAAAAAGTTATATGGGACCACAAAAGACTCCGAATAGCCATAGAAATCTTGAGAAAGACCAAAGTTGGAAATATCACACTACCTAATATTAAACTATACTGACAAGGCTACCATAGTCAAAACAGCATGGCATGGCTGGTGTTGCTCATTGGTTGAGTGTAGATCTATGAACCAGGAAGTCATGGTTTGATTCCAGGTCAGGATCCCCTAGTGAGAGGTGTACAGGAGGCAGCCAATCAATGATTCTCTCTCCTCATTGATGTCTCTATTCTCTCTCTCCCTTCTTCTTCTCTGAAATAAAAATATATTTAAAAAAAACACATGGTATGGGCATAAAAACAGACACATAGATAGAACACTAGAACAGAATGCAGCCCAGAAATAAACCCATGCCTAGGTGGTCAATTAATCTATAACAAAAGAGGCTAGAACACACAGTGGGGTAAAGGCAGTTTATTTATTAAATGCTGTTAGGAAAATTGGACAGATATAGGCAAAATAATGACACTAGGCCTTCTTACACCATGCACAAGAATAAACTCTAAATGGATTAAAGACTTAAATGTAAGGCTCAAAGCCATAAAAATCCTAGGGGGGAAGAAAAAAAACCACCATAGGCAGTAAAATATCTAACATTTCTCCTAGCAATATTTTTCCTGTTATATCTTCTTAGGCAAGGGAAACAAAAAACAATATAAATAAATGGGACTACATCAAACTAAAAAGTTTTTGCACAGCAAAGGAAGCCATCAAAAAACGAAAAGATGCCGAAACCGGTTTGGCTCAGTGGTAGAGCGTCGGTCTGCAGACTGAAGGGTCCCAGGTACAATTCCGGTCAAGGGCATGTACATTGGTTGCGGGCACATCCCCAATAGGGGGTGTGCAGGAGGCAGCAGGTCGATGTTTCTCTCTCATCGATGTTTCTGGCTCTCTATCCCTCTCTCCTCCTCTCTGTAAAAAATCAATAAAATATATATTTTTTTAAAAATGAAAAGATGACCTACTAATTGGGAGAATACTCACCAATGATATATCTGATAAGGGGTTAATACCCAAAATTTATAAAGAACTCAGACAACTCAACACCAGAAAAATAAACAACCCAATTAGAAAATGGGGAAAAGACCTGAATAAACCCTTCTCCCAAGCGAACATACAAATGGCCAATAGACATATGAAAGATGCTCAGCATCACTAATCATAAGAGAAATAAAAATTAAAACCACAATGAGATATCACCTCACTGCTGTCAGAATGGTTATCATCAGTAAATCCTCAAACAACAATTGTTGGCGAGGATATGGAGAAAAGCGAACCCTCATGTATTGTTGGTGGTAATGCAGATTTGGTGCAGCCACTATGGAAAACAATGTGGAACATCCTCAAAAAATTAAAAATTAAATTGCTTTATGTCCCAGCAATTCCACTTCTAGATATAGATGAGTGGATAAAGAAGAGATTGTACCTATATACAATGAAATATTACTGGGTTATAAAAAATGATTGAAAACTTACCATTTCTAACAGCATGGATGACCTAGACTCTAGGTCCTAGAGGGTATTGTGCTAAATGAAAAAAGTCAGTCAGGGAAACACAAGTACCATATTCTTGCACTTATATGTGGAATCTAAAGAACAAAACAAAATTAAATGAGCAAACAAAACAGAAACAGACTCATAGATACAGAGAACAGGCTGATTGATGGTAGCCAGAGGGGAAGATGTTTGGGGGGCCAGGTGAAAAAAATGAAGGGATCAAGAGGTATGCATTGGTAATTATAAAATAGTCATGGGATGTAAGTGTAGCATAGGCCCTATGCCATAGGGAATACCGTCAATAATATTGTAATAACTAAGTATGGTGCTAGTTGGGTACTGGAAACATCAGGGGGTGTCACTTTGGAAAGTATATAATTATTTAAGCAGTATACTGTACACTTGAAACTAATACAAGTTAAAAATGAATGTAACCTGTAATTAAAAATAATATTTCTTAAAAGAACTACCCAGTCAATGTGGCTCGGTAGTTGAGCATCAACCCATGAATCAAAAAGTCTCTGGTTCGATTCCAGGTCAGGGCATATGCCCAGGTTACAGACTGGATCCCCAGTAGGGGGCGTGCAGGAGGCAGCCAATTAAGGTTTCTCTGTCAACGATGTTTCTTTCTTTGTTTTTTGTCTTTATTGTTGAAAATATTACATATGTACCCTTTCTCTCATTGATGTGTCTATCTCGCTATCCTACTCCCTTCCTCTCTCTCTCTAAAATGAATAAAAACAGCCGAAACCGGTTTGGCTCAATGGATAGAGCGTCGGCTTGGGGACTGAAGGGTCCCGGGTTCGATTCCGGTCAAGGGCATGTGCCTTGGTTGCGGGCATGTCCCCAGTAGGGGGTGTGCAGGAGGCGGCTGATCGATGACTCTCTCTCATCGATGTTTCTAACTCTCTATCTCTCTCCTTTCCTCTCTGTGCAAAATCAATAAAATATATTTTTAAAAAAATAAAATAAAATGAATAAAAACATAGTTTAAAAAGAAAAAAAAAAGAACTGATTTCTCATTTTGAGTCTTTACTTGTATATCTCTATTGTTCTCAATTTGTGGCATTTAGCTCCTATACCTATGTTCACTTGTCCATTCTAGTTGATTGAGAAATCCAGTATAGAAAGTTCTTTTGAATGTAATCAATGTCAATATGGATAATCAAGAAAGGATCATCTAGAGCTGTTAAATCAAGACTGAAATTGTGCCTCTTGGACTGGATCTTTTTGCTGGTTTCCACCCTTCTTACATCTGCTCACTAGCTAATGAAGAAAGGTTCGAGGTTTGAAATGCTAAAAAAAAAAAAAAAAAATGCTGAATATATCCCATTTCTACAGGAGAGTAGAGCTATGGGCCAAGTAGACTAGCTTGAGAAATTAAAACTATCCTCGATTGCATCAAGTTGTTTAACATTAACACGTCTCAATATAATATGATTCTCCTGGTTAATCAAATATTGATGATACACTCACTCTCTTTTTCCAGATAAACAAAATGCTCACATGTATCTCATGTTCAGGACTTCTCACTTACTATTCCACAGACAGTTGCTTGCAACAGTAAGCAACATTCGCATAGCAAGAGTGCCCCGTGACAACCTCCCAGGGGATGAAGTTGAATTCAATTGAATCTGAAGAACAACAAAACTTTCTGTAAGTTTTCACTTACAGTAGTTTGATTTACAAGCTGACTTTTTTTTTATCATTCTCACACCAACCGTATGTGGGAATGCAAATTGAGGTAGAACTTATGAAATAGAGAATCTAATAAATTCAGAGAAACACTAAATTCCTAATTCAGCATTTTTCTCACTATAACTATTATTCTATTTTCCCATTTTTTGTGCTCTCTTTGAGAATCAGTATCATTCCTTGACTCAACTTTAGTAACCGATCCTTGTCAGGCACTCTGCTAAGCACTATAGTTGCGTATGTTGACTGGGCCCACTACCTACCCAAAACAACTGAGCATGACAAATATCATTCTCAGGACCAGTGAGCTCTTCAAAGGGCCCTGAGAGCATTTGAGACTTGAAAATAAGTGTATTGGTTCCAATATATAAAAAAGAAAATGCAGCCCTAGACTGTTTGGCTCAGTGGATAGAACGTTGAACATTGGCCTGCAGACTAAAAGGTCCTGGGTTCGATTCCAGTCAAAGGCACAGGCTTAGGTTATGGACTCAATCCCCAGTAGGGGATGGGCAGGAGGCAGTTGATCAAAGATTCTCTCATCGTTGACTTTTCTATCTCTCTTTCTCCCTCTCCCTTCCTCTCTGAAATCAATAAAAATATATTTTTTTAAAAAGAAAAGTGTAAAATTGAAAATAGTCCATGTGAACTAGAATGTCTACAAAATATAGTATTTGGTCAATTTAATTAACTGTTTAATTCAGAATTCATAAAATTTGGAGTATCCATTACATTTGAAAACAATTTTTATATTAGACTTTCTCATATCACAAAAGTTCCCAAGTCAGCAGAATTTATTGCTGGGAAATTTAACCCAATTACAAATTGAATGAGTTACTTATAGGCAAATGTTTTCAAAAAGCAAAACTATATCAATCCTTTCCAAATGTGTTACAGAAGGAACATATATTTAATGAGAGATGTGGTGGCATTTTAGTTTGAAAAGTTATGCAGTGAAGTCTCCAAAAGTAAGAGAGCCCAAACTCCTCTGAAGAGATCTTAGTGAGGGCCTGGCATTAACCTTCAAAAGAATCATGGACCTCAGCCAAGCTTGATAGCCTTTTATCTTTTTTGCTTACATATCATTTAAAAGGGTCTTGGAAAACTGTACCGCCTTGTATATTTTTCAGTTGACATCTGAAATGTTTTCATCATATGTAACAACTTTCAAAGGCTGTCATTTTTATCTCACTGTACACATCTCAATTCAACTGTCACATCTTTCTTTCAAATCTATCCAATGGGCTCTAAACACCATAGCCATGTGACTATCAGAAATTTTATAGCATTCCTCCTTCAACTGATTTGCATTCCACTTCCCCCACAGAATTTTATCTTCCTGGAATATTTTTATGTTTGACATTATTTATTGATCACCCTGTTACCATATATATCAGCAGCAACAATGACAACAACTACTATAACATTTTGGGACTATAAGTCTCAAAGTATTAAATTTTTCCTTCAAGACTGAGTTGTTATTCCCCTGAACACAGACAATGGGGTAGCGAGGACCTGGGACATGGGAGGACAGGCGTGGGCTGGAAGAGGTTAATGGGGGGAAAAGAAGAACCTATGAAATACTTTCAACAATAAAGGGTTTTTTTTAAAGACTGAGTTGTTATGGTGATGATAATTGTTAGTATATAATTGATAAAAATAACATAAATTACAACTTAAAAGTAGCATAAAAGGTCAAAATAATTTGGAAATGGATCCCTTAATTAGATAAATGGAGCTTTTTAAAAATTAGTTCATGTATCCACAGATCAATATAATTTACTGCTAGAATGAAACAGCATTAAACAACACTTCCATTCCTGTTTTTCATTTGTACAGATTTAAGCCCTGATAAGTAAGTAAGGAGACGTAAATGGAAGAGGCTGTGTTATAACAATGTCACTCAATTCTTTGAACTCCTTATAATTATATGCTAAAAATTACGGACTGCTCCACCATCAAAATCATTTAGAATGATTTACCAACTGCCAAAGCCATTAGGTCCTTCCTTTCCATTTTGTTGAAAGCAACGAATTGGAAAACATCTGGTTCACAAAAAGATGTATTTCCTAGTAGTACAGTAACTCAGTTTCTCAACATTAAAACAACTATTTGGAATATCCCCTTTATTACATATCCAGAAGCTTTTTGACAACCTAGGGATATGGCACTCGGGTAAGAGTTTGGATTGGTGTGAGACCTGCCTTTCTTTGTAGAGAGAGAGAGAAAGAGGATTGTTAAAGGAGAGGGAATGAAGAACTGGTACTCAGGCAGATCAATGTTAGAAAAGAGGAAATATTGAACTTGAGAATCTGAAATTTAATTCTTTTAAAACTATATGCTTCTATGAGCCCCTTATAAGGCCTTTGTGTGCCACCAGGAGTAACTTTACCCATTTAATGGCTGTTGGCCTAATAGCCTCATTGTAATTCCCAGATGATCAATAAATACACTGTGAAAGAAAATGCATTTGACTTTCCAAAGCATTCTCTCGAATAATTGCTTCACCACTGCTCAAGGAGCTGCAGCTGGCCGGAAGGACTGTGATTGCCTGTGGTAGATAAAGAACCTGTGGCCTAGCCCAGCCAGTGTGGCTCAGTGGTTGAGTGTTGACCCATGAACCAGGAGGTCATGGTTCAATTCCCAGTCAGAGCACATGCCTGGGTTGCAGGCTCGATCCCTAATAGGGAATGTGCAGGAGGCAGCTGATTAATGGTTCTCTCTCGTCATTGATGTTTCCATCTCTCTCTCCCTCTCCCTTCCTCTCTGAAATCAATAAAAATATATATTTTTAAAAAGAACCTGTGGTCCAGAGAGAAGGGAGCCTTACTTGTACAAGAGGCACAGCCAATAATTCTAGTTCCCTGTCTCCAGCATCAAAGCTTCTAGGGCCACTCCATATTGCCTCTCAAACTCATGTCCTAATCAGTTGGGCATCAGTAACTACTTATTAAAGGCTTATTGGGTGCCCAACATTATGCCCAGCAGCCCCATCTCTGTCTTTTTATTCCCCGCTAAACCTTTTACTCTGGGTGACTAACTCATCCTAAGTTAATTTGCTGACATTTATTGAACATTCATTGCCAGTCAATAGTGCTTTACATAGCAAATCTCATTTAATCCTCATAAAATCACAATGGAGTAGGCTACTTTGACAGTGTTTTAAAGGTCAGTCCTTATCAATGGGGCTGCCTTGGGTGAGATAAGATTTTATTTTTTTTCACCACGGAAAAATAGAAAGGACAAGATATCAGGAGACCAAGGCTGGGTAGTGGTTTTCAATCCACTTCTGTTCTCTATTTTGACAATTCCAGGTATTACCTTTATTCAAGCCCTTGCCTTGAGATATTCAGTCTCAGGTCTCAGACATGGATTAGATATAGAGAACACAGTTTCATATTCAACCTGTGTCTGTACCCCAGCTGACCTAAAGGGGAAATGTTCAGGGCAGCCACATAGGGCTGTGAAATTGGTGGGCAGGATGGGATGGACGGGACAGGAGGGAAGATAAGAGATCATCCAAGGATGTGTATGCATGCATATAAGCATAATGGACACAGACAGTAAAGGGGTGAGGACCTGTGCAGAAAGGTAGGAGCAAGCTGGGAGAGGTCAATGGGGGGGGGGAGATATATGTAGCACTTTCAACAATAAAGACTTTAAATTAAAAAAGGAAGAGCCCTCACTGGTGTGGCTCAGTGGGTAGAGCATCAGCCTGCGGACTGAAAGGTCCCAGGTTCGATTCCGGTCAAGGGCATGCACCTTGGTTGCGGGCACATCCCCAGTAGCGGGTGTGTGCAAGAGGCAGCTGATCGATGTTTCTCTCTCATCATGTTTCTAACTCTCTATCCCTCTCCCTTCCTTTCTGTAAAAAAAAAATCAATAAAATATATTTTTAAAAATTAAATTAAATTTAAAAAGGAAGAAATTGGTGCACAGCACAAAGTTGCCGAGTCAAAAGGGCAAGTGGGAGCTAAAATCAGGATATGTTCTACTTGTCACGTCCCAACTGCAGGACTGCAGTCACCAGTAAGGAGGCCCTTTCCTTACTCAACTGCTTAAATGGATCCCCTCTCTCTCATGTACACAGGACATCCTATAGGCTGCCATATGTCCTGGAAATGTTCTCTCTGCTGATTCACTTAGTCACAATAATGTGAACAGTGTGTACTGGTTTTCAGTTTTAGAATCAACCCATGTGCAAAGCCTGGTAGACTTAGTTATGCTTTTGGAACAGAAGAGACATGTTATCAACATTTAAAATGTAACAACAGCCGAAACCGGTTTGGCTCAGTGGATAGAGCGTTGGTCTGCGGACTGAAGGGTCTCAGGTTCGATTCCGGTCAAGGGGCACGTACATTGGCTGAGGGCACATCCCCAATGGGGGGTGTGCAGGAGGCAGCTGGTTGATTGTCTCTCTCTCATCGACGTTTCAGCTCTCTATCCCTCTCCCTTCCTCTCTGTAAAAAATCAAAATATTTTTTTAAAAATGTAACAACAGCCTGGCCAGCATAGTTCAGGGGTTGAGCATTGACCTATGAACCCTGAGGTCATGCTCAGGGCACATGCCTGGGTTGTGGGCTTGATTCCCCCCGTGGGAGTCGTGCAGGAGGCATCCAATCCATGATTCCCTCTCATTGAGTTTCTAGCTCGCTCTCTCCCTCTCCCTCTCCCTTCCTCTTTCTCTAGAAATCCATTTTTTAAAATGTAACAAGAAAAGAACGACTGCCAGTAGGTGGGAGGTAGAAGAAAAAAATAAATGGCATAATGAGGTGGAGGTATTAAGTACAGGTAATAGAACAAACAATCAAATTAGGCTTTAGCTCAAGAAGTTAGAAAACAGAGCCAAAAAGTAAAGGAGGAAGCAGAACAGACTGGTGAAAACCGCAGCATAAATTACTTATTTGAAAAATTAAGAGCTAGAGCTATAGAATCCGTTGTTACAAAGGTAACCAGAAGAAAAACGAACAATAATAGTAGAACCAAGCTTCCGCCCCTCCTCTGTGCAGCCTGGCCCCAGCTCTACTCTCCAGCCTCCTGGGGGGTGGAGGGCCCCTCTCCCTGTTTTTCTCTAATTCTCTATCTTCCATCTTAGTTTCTGACTCGGAATCTGTTTATCACTGTGTCTCTGTCACTCTTTCCATTTCTCTCTGTCCTTCTGCTCTCCTGGCTCCTTCCCCGCAGGTTTCAAACCTGCACAAGTCTATCATGTTGTTAAAAAGAAAATACTTTGCACTTTGCAAGATTGTTTTCAGATTTCTGGATCCCTTCCCTTTCCACATAAATTTTAAGATCAGATTGCCAATTTCTGGAAAAAGCCAGTTGGAATTCTCATAGGGATTGCATTGCTGTATGTAGATCAACTTGACAATGCCGTTTTAACAATATTAACTCTTCTAATCCATGAATAGAGATGACTTTCCATTTATTAGTCTTTATTGCTTTTCGGTGATATTTTGTAGTTTTTAGGGTACAAGTCTTATGCAATTTATCCCTAAATATTTTATTCTTTTTGTGCAATTTATCCCTCTTATGAAATTTATCCCTAAATATGTTATTCTTTTTTATGCTATTGTAAATTTAATTGTTTTCTGAACATAAATGTTGGCATGTTTATTACAAATATATAGAAATGTGTGTGGACATGTAAAAAAAATACTTCTCCCTGAACTATGCATACCACACCAACATTTTCCCCTCCTCCAACCTCAACCCACAGCACAGCCAAGCTTCTCACAAGCGGAATGTGCACTCTGGGATTGGTCTGCTCATCTCATCTCCCCTCACTACAAGCATGCTCACTCTGGTCCCTTGCTCAGTCTACTCTAGGACAGGTAAGAAGGGCTCCCTGCTCTCATCTCCAGAATCCTGTCTTCCTGAACGACCTTCTCCTCCTACCTCTGTTCCCTAACTCTCCCTCTCCCCTCCCTTCCTTCTTCCCCCTCTTGTTTTGTTTTGTTAATCCTCACCCAAGGATTTTTTCCATTGATTTTTAGAGAGAAGGGGTGGGGGGAGACACAGAGAGAGAAGCATTGATGTGAGAGACACATCGATTGGTTGCCTCCTGCACACGCCCTGGTGCCTCCTACACACTACCCAACCTGGACGGGGGATCAAGCCTGCAACCAAGGTACATGCCCTTGATTGGAATTGTACATGGAACCTTTCAATCCTCAGGCCAACACTCTGATCACTGAGCCAAACCAGCCATCCCTTCTTCCCCTTCTACCCACTCCTCCTCTCTCTGTCTCCCCAGCCCCTCTCATCTGCACAGCCCTGTTGCTAAAGTTCCTCAGGGCCAGGCCGGAGCCCCCTTTTCTTCTTTGTTTTCCTTACTCAGCACAATTCCCCGGAGCAATCTCATTTGCCCTTGTGGTCTCAACAACCAGTCCCAGCCAGATTCTTACTCTTCCTGAATCTGAGGAAGCTAAACCCCAGTTTTCCCCTGAAATGTACACAATAGAACATTCTCCTCACAATTTGGGGGAATCAAGACCTCCTGGACGTCTGTCTGTCTATGGCCACAGAACCACTTTGCCAGCTACTTCCTCAAATCCCTGTGTCCCTCCGGTTGCTGAAACACCACTCATTTCTTCCCTTCTACTTCTCTGGCTGCTCCTTCTCAGACTCATAGAGGGAACGCTCCTCTGCCTGTTTCACCCTTGCCCACCTGAATTTTCAGGGCCCTGAACTCTCCCTCTCCAAACACCCTCTGAGAGAAGTATTGCCATCTATGCTCCTGTCTTGGTAGAGGAGGAGTCCTTGGGGTAGGTCTTGGGAGATGAGCAGGAAATTCCTGTGGCGGCTGTAAGACTCCAGGGTATAGGCATATGACCTCGCTGGGAAGAAGGCCTAGTTGCTGCCTCCTGGGCTTCAGACACTAGACATTAACTACATGTTCTGAACGTAACGATTTTATAGTCTTCATCCAGTACTGACTTTAACAGGATGCCCCAAATGTGCCATTTTCAGCTTCTTTTCTTTTTATATAGGATATGTGTGACTTTATCTATTTATTGTCTAAAGTTTTACATAGGTCTCCTTTTTCCCCAATTGACCTTCCCCTGACCCCACCATTCCCCCCCTGGGCAAGCTCCCACTGCCCCAGTGTCTGTGTCCCTTGGTTAGCTAACATGCATGCGTACAAGTCCTTTGATTGCTCTCTAAACGCCCCCTCCCCTGCCATTTGTCTCTGGATCTATTCTTGTTCATCAAATTATGTTGATCATTATAACCCACGTACGAGTGAGATCATGTGATATTTATCTTTCTCGGACTGGCTTTCAGCAGTCACAGCTATTTTTCCACAGCAGTCATTGGCTCATAAATCATTTGAATGGTGTTGGGAGAAAGCCTCAGAAGGTTAAATTCAGGACTAACTCTAAAGAACTGACACGTAGCCTTATTCAAACTCATAAGAGCTTTAATAGGAGAAACTTACATACACAAGCAGGGTCCCTTTTTTATAGGGGTAATAGTAAAACCATATGGTGGGAAGTCACGTAGACCACCAGAAAGAACAATGCATTCCTAAGTTAACAGATTCAGGCAGTTCTCCTACTCTATACATTCATTAACGTTCTTCCTAGGGGTATGACGTTTATCTTGAGGCGGCATTCCGGCTGTTTGGGTAGTCAGCCAAGCCTGAGGCTACAGAGAGTCAATCAGTCACAGGAAGGTTAAACAGAGAGTCCAACATTTCCCAGACGCCTTTCCTGATGATGCCATGTTGCATTTCTAAGTGAGTTCCCCTACAAGTGGTAATACTTAGTAAAAATCCTACCTCCACAGATACAGACAAATCCACAAATTGTCCAGAAAATTTCTTGTGCAGGTTTGGCTGAGGGAAGACCAAAAAGGGTGATACCATGAACAGGAATGTTTCCACAGCACATGATCATGTACTGTGCAAGAATTAAACAGAATGAGATAGATCTACACATACTGACAAGATTAGAACTCAAGTCTATTGTTGACTGAAGCTGAAGATAGATGTGTAAAGTGGGATTCTTCTAATGAGAAGGGACTGAGGATGGAGCACATAGAAAAGGGAAGAATTTCATTTTGGAAGGGAGTGAGCAGAGGAAAGCCTATAGAGAACACTAAGACTGGGCAGGACAGAGAGACCCAAGTGTGGATAGGACTTCTTAGATCAGCCTATTGGGAAAAGAAGGTCTGCGATGTGGGTGGGACTCAGCAGGTCACAGGTCTATAGAGGAGAATGTTCCTACTGGAGGTGGAACTGAGTAGAGGCCTATGGATAAAGGTATGGACCCCTCTGCCTGACTTGAGGCTTGCTTACAGAGAAGATAAGAGCCCTATGCTAGGAAAAACTAGTGAGAGAAGTATCATTGAGAAGATCATTAGTATAGACTATATATATATATAGTGCCTAAGAGGCCGTCACAACCAAAACAACCAAACAGAAGACTGGGCTGCATGGGATGACCAGGCCAGGCCAGCAGGGGGGGGCAGTGAAGTGTGACCAGGCTGGCAGAAGGGGGCAATTAGGGGTGACCAGGCCAACGGAGGAGAGGGGGAAGTTAGGGGTGACCAAGCCAGCAGGACAGGGGGCAGTTAGAGGCAACCAGGCCAGCGAAGGAGGGCAGTTACTGGTGATCATGCTGGCAAGCAGGTGAGCAGTTAGGAGCCAGTGGTCCAGGATTGTGAGAGGGATGTCTGACTGCCAGTTTAGGCCTGATCCCTGAAATCGGGCCTAAACCGGCAGTCAGACATCCCCTGAGGGGTCCCGGATTAGAGAGGGTGCAGGCTGGGCTGAGGAGAACCTCCCTCTCTCGTGCACAAATTTCGTACACCGAGCCTCTAATACTGAATATAAAACTTTCTGTATAGACTAGAAGGACTCCCACCTGTATTTTGGGAAGGACCTTGACCTGGACATAGAGCATTCTGGGATGACTTCCTAGAATGGAAAGGATCCTAGTGCAGGTCAAGGTATCAATAACTATAGTTATTCCTATTCTGCCTGTGGGGAAGAAACAGATCTGGACCAGGACATGGCTGACCAGAAGCTTGAAAGTAATGAGGAAGACCCTGGGTTCTGAGTAAGGGTTTCTGCTTAAATAAGTGGGGGAAATGGCAGGTGGTGTGACCCAGGACATGCCAAGCAACATCAGGTTGGAGGTCGTCCTCAAGTGTACTGAGTAGAGTAAGGGTCTTGGTGTTTGAAAGGCATGAATGAGTCTCTGAGTGTGGCTTGAATAGGTATAGAAATGGTCAGAGCAGAAGCCAGGGGCTCCTGAGATGAGAAAGGGCTGTCCCGATGTGTGTGAAGACAACTTCAGGGTCAGATTTGTATTGATGAGACCCAGCTCAGGGATTGAGTGATGGGAAAGAGGGTCCTATCCTGGGCAAGGTATTACCAAAAATGTCTACTGTCTGGAATGGAGATTCTTTTCAAAGATCTCTGTAGGTCGATGCTATGGTGTAAGTCCCAATAGTAACCAAAGCCAAGAAAATAATCTCAATCAGTTTTCACCCACACTAACTATAAATGTGTGGATTTCTCTCCACAGAGTTTACTAAAGTTGCCTCACACAGACCTTTATTACTACCTGTAGAGCTGAACCCTTGTAAGCCAATGCTTCTCAAACTCCAAGGTAAAGAACTCTTTGTGACAGGATTTAGTAAATATTACATAATATTCTCCAAGATTATAAGCATTTTATGCTAGCTGTGTTTTCAGAAATGATTGAATGCCATTTATGTGGGTAATCACATTACTGTGGTACAAAATCTCTTGTGTGCGAAACAATTCTGTGCCTGTGGCATCCAACCTGGTGGAACGTGAGGAACCACATCTGGCCCAGCCCTATTCACGTGCAGCTCAAAGACATTTAAAACAGCATAGCAATGATCACAAGGCAGCAAATTTAACTTTCTGCGTAAAGGAGGTTGCTATCAACATAGCCACGTGATCGGTTTCCATAGAAATACAGGATGTCAGTGTTGCAAAGAACCACCAGTTTGAATTCCCTCCGTTTTCAGATGAAGAGATGCACCTGGTTCAGCTTTGTTTGCTAGCATTTACTGACATCTCCTGTGTTCTGGGTGGTGGTCAAGATATATAGGGGGGCGAAGCCGGTTTGGCTCAGTGGTAGAGCATTGGCCTGTGGACTGAAGGGTCCCAGGTTCGATTCCAGTCAAAGGCATGTACATTGGTTGCGGGCACATCCCCAGTAGGGGGTGTGCAAGAGGCAGCTGGTCGATGTTTCTCTCTCATCGACATTTCAGCTCTCTATCTCTCTCCCTTCCTCTCTGTAAAACATCAATAAAATATATATTTTTAAAAAGATATATAAGGGAACACAGATGATGCAGGCAGGGTTCCTGCCCTTGAGCAGTTCACAATGTTGAGGGGGAGACACATGCACAGACAATCTGAATCATCACCTTGATTGAACTTCTATGTGTCACCCCACAAAGACCTCAAGACATAGGTCAAATCCCTTTATATCAATGCAGACACGGCTGATGGTGGTTTGATAACTCATCTAGTAAATGGTAGAGCTTGGAATAGACACTCAAGTTTGCAGTCCTCTTCCCATTCATCATGGCAACACTTCACTTGTTTGGTAGATGATGGGAGACAGGCGTCGTTCCTAATGACACAGCCACTCCTTTCCAACATGGTTCACAGCAGGACAATCCATGCACCCATCAATGCAGGGATCCCTGTAAAGCGCTAGGTCTGGGCACTGGGTCAGATCTAAGAAGATCTGTGTGAAACCAATGGGAATGGAGCACTGTTTTCTGACCATTTATTAATCTGTAGGGCAGGCAGCTTAGAAAGTGGCAGATTCAGGAAAGCTGGACTCTTTAACAGCATGAAGGGTTACCTTACTGTCTCTGCCCTTTAAGTGGGACCTATTCCCAAGATAGGTAACATCAGCTTCCCAGAAACTGCTGTTACCCTAGAAAGAGGAAGTGAAAGGCCTGCCTCAGATGCCTGTAACTTTCTCAGCTGGGCAATTTTATCTTCCAGGGTCCCTTGTGGGGAGGAAAATACAAAAAGACGTCTGGTAATCTAGTAATCTTTCCCTAGAAGTTGACTCCTGGTAACAGTCTGGACAGTATTTCACAGATTTTAAGAATACAGGGGCAGCCCGACCAGCATGCTCAGTGATGGAGCATCAACCTATGAACCAGGTCACAGTTCAATTCCTGGTCAGGCACATGCCCAGGTTGCAGGCTCAATCCCTAGTGCTGGGGGGGGGGGGGGGGTCAGGAGGCAGCCAATTGATGATTCTCTCTCACCATTAATGTTTCCATCTCTCTCTCCCTCTCCTTTACTCTCTAAAATCAATCAAAATATATTTTAACAAAAAAGAATATTAGGGCAAATAGAGCCACAAGAAAAAAAGATGGAGTCTGTGAAATAAAACACACAACATCATTATGAGAGAACCTGGTTTAATGAAAAGAGCATGGGACTGAGGAATTAGACATATCTAGGATCCTGTAACCTTGAACAAGTAACTTAACCTCTCTGACTCTCAGTTTGCTCATTTGTAAAATGGAGCTAAGGAGTCTAAATTTGTAAGTGGGACCAAATATTAATCAAAGGCTGCATAAATGTTGCCAACATTTGCTAGACTTATGCAGAGTTAATAAGATTTGTTGACTGACTTTAAAAGCTTAAGGGAGAACTAGGACTTGGCACTTTAATAATTGAAGTATTAATCTTTAAAAATAATCTCTGAATAAGCTTTTCTAAGCCCCCAACCCACCCTGAAGGCACCAAAATAATTAGTGAACATTCATTTCTCACTCATACTGCTACGCAATCCAAACAAACCCTTTTCGGTCTTCATCTTACTTGACATTTCAGCATCATTTAACATTATTAGCCACTCCTCTTACTTACAACTTCTATTCCTTTGTTTGAAGAACAACAAAAATATTCAGTTTTTTCTCTGACCCTGCTACTTCATACGTTTGTGGGGTAATCTTTCTTAACTTGACCATTAAATGTGGTTCCTCAAGACTCAGTTCTAGTCTTCCTCCTAGCCTCTTTCTTTTCTTAGGAATTTTATTACTACTGATGACTTCAATCACTACCTATTTCTGTATGTGTCACTGTGTCAAGAATCCTTAAGATAATCTCCAAATTCAGTAACATTAGGAGGACTGATATAGTCATACTTTTGGCTAAAATTTGTTACAGTAAAGGGATACAAACAAAATAAGGAAATAGAAAGGAGGACGGGACAAAGTCTGGAGGGAACATCCAAGATTCCTCTTCTACTGGTGTCACACAGGACATGCTTAATTCCTCTAGCAACTGGTGTGACAAGCCATGTGAAATCTTGTGTACCAGAGAGGTTCATCAGCGACTCAGCACCCAGTATTTTTTTTTAACTGGGACTAGTCATGTAGATACCCTCTGCCTAGCATGTATCAAAATTCCGGACTCCAGGTGTTCAGAATAAATCACATTGTTTATTATGGACATTTTAAGCACAGTGAGCCACTCATGTCAGTTCTGGGAATGGTAAAAACCCTCCTGAGATCCAAGTTACAGCAAACAGCCAACCTTGCAATCAGACTCTTCAAAGGACAGCTGCCAAGTCTGCTATGTTAAATCTTTTCTGCACACTTAAGAGCTGTATCTAGCTCTGATGCCTCCTCTGAACTCCAGACCTATATTTATAACTCCACTAAGCTTCCAGTTATTGAACATTTATTCTGCCCCTGGCACTATTCTAAGCACTTTAAATATACTGAGATACTTAATCTTCATAGCAACCACATAAAGTAGCATAATTATATGCATTTTATAAATAAGAAAATTGAGGCACAGAGTGGGCTAAGAACTGACTTCTAGATATGGAGTTAGCAATTCAATCCCACTCTATATGACTTTAGCACCCATATTCTTAATAACTACTCAGTATTGCCTCAACATACCCAAACGAAACTCAACTTCATTTCTCTTCCAAGCTTCCCTATCTCTATGACAGTCATCATCATCATCTATCCCACCAGGTAGGACACATACTTGGTAACTTTCCCTCTCTCACATCACCATTCCCTATAACCAACTTATCACTAATTTATGTCTTTCTTTTACACCTTTCCTGGATCTACCTAGGTTTTTCAATCTTTGCCTTCACTAAGCTAATCTGAGCTACCATCAGGTGAATCATTGCAATAGCTTCTGCATTGATCGCTAATCTTATGGATCATATGTATGTAATCAACCACTTAGTGATTGTGGAGTAACAAGATGGAAGAAGCCTAGCCTGTGGACAGAATTCACAAAGCTAAGCTGACATATCAGCTTGGAACTTTTACATAAAAATAAGTCCATTTCTGTCTTTTTTATTTTATTTTTTAACTATATTTTATTGGCTGAGACTGGTTTGGCTCAATGGATAGAGCATCAGCTTGGGGACTGAAGGGTCCCAGGTTTGATTCCGGTCAAGGGCATGTACATTGGTTGCGGGCACATCCCCGGTAGGAGGTGTGCAAGAGGCAGCTGACCGATGACTCTCTCTCATCGATGTTTCTAACTATCTCTCTCCCTTCCTCTCTGTACAAAATCAAAAATATATATATATATATATATATATATATATATATATATATATATATATATATATATAAAATAGACAACTGATTTTAAAAAAAAGAAAGAAAGAAAGAAAGAAAGAAAGAAAGAAAGAGGATATAATAATGGCAAACATCTATACAGTATACCCAAATGGAAACACTTAAATATATAAAACAAAAATTAACAGCCATACAGGGAGAAGTTGACAAGCTACAATAATAGCAAGGGACTTGAACCCACTTAAATCAATGGACAAACCATCTGGACAGAAAATCAAGGAAACAATGCCCTTTACCCTCACATTAGACCAAATTGCCTGAATAGATATTTATAGAGCATGTCTTCCAAAAACTACGGAATACACATTCTTTTCAAATCTCAATAAAACTTTTAAAAAACTGAAATCACGTCATGCATCTTTTACAACCACAATGCTATAAAACGAGAAATCAATTACAAGAAGAAAACTGGGAAAAAACAAATTCACTTGAAGACTAAACAACATGCCACTAAAGAACCAAAGGATCAAAGAGTAAATCAAACAGGAAATCCCAAAATACCTTGAGACAAATGAAAATGAAAACACAACTCCCCAAAATTTATGGGATTCAGAGAAAGCATTTCTAAGAGGAAGTTCGTAACTATACAAGCCTACCTCAACAAACAAGAAAATCCAAAATAAACAACCTAACATTACGACTAAAAGAACTAGGGGAAAAAAGGCAAAGTAAGTAGAAGGAAGGAAATAGTAAAGATCAGAGCAGAAATAAACAAAATAGAAATTAAAACAAAAGAAAAAAATCAATGAAACAAAAAGCTGGTTCTTAAAAAATAAGAAGAAGAAGAAGAAAATTTGACAAAGCTTTAGCCAGAATCAAGAAAAAAAGAGAAAGTGCCCAAAATATATAAAATCAGAAATGAAAGAGAAGTTACAACTGATACCACAGCAATATAAAGGATTATTAAAGAATACTATGAATGCCCTGGCAGGTGGTTAGAGCAGTGGTTAGAGTATCAGCCAGCGCACTGAGGGGATGGGTGTAGGAGGCAACCAATCAATGTGTCTCTGTCACATTGATGTTCTCTCTCTCTCTCTCTCTCTCTCTCTCTCTCTCTCTCTCTCTCTCTCACACACACACACACACACACACACACACACACACACACACAAAATCAATAAATATATCCTCAAGTGAGGGTATTTAAAAATACACACACACACACACACACACACACACACACACTGGCCTCATACCTATACAAAAATGAACTCAAATGGATCACAGACCTAAATGTACGAGATAAAACTAAAATTTTAGAAGAAAACATAGGGAAAAACCTTTATGGACTTGAGTTAAGCAAAATGCTCTTAAATATGACAACAAAGCATGAATAAACTGGATTTCTTTCAAATTTAAAATGATTGCACTTCAGAAGATACAATTAAGGAAATAAAAAGACAATCCATTGACTATGAGAAAATACTCGCAAATCATATTTCATATAAAGGACTTATATCTGCAATATATAAATAATGCTTACAATTCAACAATATGCAGACAGACAACCCCACTATGTAAGTGAATAAACTATTTGTATAGACATTACATCAAAGACAAGCCAAGAATGGCTAATAAAAACATGTGAAAATTCTCAACATCATTAGTCATAAGGGTAATGCAAATTAAACTACAATGAGCTGCTAGAATTGCTATAATAAAGAAAATAGAGACTGGCTGTGGTGGCTCAGTGGTTGAGCATTGACCTATTCTGGTTCAAATCCAGTCAGGGCACATGCCCAGTTGCGGGCTCGATTCCCAATAGTCGGTGAGCAGGAGGCAGCTGATCAATGATTCTCTCTCCATCATTGATGTTTCTGTCTTTCCTTCCTCTCTGAAATCAATTTAAAAAAAAAAGAATATATATATATATATATAGATATTTATTTAAAAACAGACAATACCCCTAGCTGGTTTGGCTCAGCGGATAGAGTGTTGGCCTGCGGACTAGAGAATCCCGGGTTCGATTCCAGCCAAGGGCACATAGCCGAGTTGTGGGCTTGATCCCCAGTGGGGGGTGGCGTGCAGGAGGCAGCTGACCAATAAAACATATATATATATACAATCACAAAAGTTTAATAGAATTTGAAGAAACTTTGCAGCAACTCCACTCTTGGTAGCAAAGCATGGAAAATAGAAACATATGTTCACTCAAATTTTGGGCATAAATGTTTAGAGCAACATCACAATAGACACACTATGGAAAAAATTCAAGTATACATCATGCAGTGACTAAATAAATAAAATGTCATAGGGCCCTAAAATGAAGCATTATTCCACATTAAAAGAAAAGGACTACTGAAATATGCAACTTTTATGGAGGAACCTCAAAAATATTATGTTGAGAGAGCCCAAAGGCAAAAGACTGCATATAATATGATTTTATGTATATGAAATCTTTAGAAAAGGCAAATCTATTAGTACAGGATGGGAATTGGGATTAAGGGTTCATGGGCATAAGGGATTTGAGGGAGAATAATATAACTGTTCTATAAATGGACTGAGGTAATGAAACCACAATTCTGTAAACTTACTAAAAATCATGGTATTAGACATTTTTTATTTAAGTTGATATAAAATATCACATTTTCAGGTATACAATATAGTGATTTAACATTTTATATTCCTTATATATGAGTTATGATCATCATACTAAGTCTAGTAATCACCTGACACTTTGAAAAGTTATCACAAAATAATTATATTTCCCTTCACTTTTTTCACCCATCCCTCCCACCTCACTCTTCTCTGGCAACCATAAGTTTCTATGAGTCTTTTGTTTCTTTTGTTTTTAGACTCCACATATAAATGAAATCATGTGGTATTTGTCTTTCTCTGTCTGACTTATTTCACTTAATATAATAATACCCTCTAGATCCATCCATATTATTGCAAATGGCAATATTGTGTTCTTTTAATTTATATATATATATATATATATATATATATATATATATATATATATATATATTATTGATTTCAGAGAGGGAGAGGGATAGAGAGGAGATAGAAACATCAATTATGAAAGAGAATCATTGATTGGCTGCCTCCTGCACGCCTCCCACTGAGAATCAAGCCTGAAACCAGGGCTTGACCAGAATTGAACCTGTGACCCTTAAGTCTGCAGGTCAATGCTCTACCACTGAGCCAAACCAGCTAGGGCCATTTTGTTCTTTTTATTGCAGAGTAATATTTCATTGTATATACACTACATCTTCATTATCTATATTCATCTATCAATGAATACCTAAGCTGTTTCCATATCTTGGCTATTGTAAATATGTATTTTCCGGGGTATAAGACGACCCCCTAATTTTTTTTTAGTTAAAACATAAGTTTAGGCCTATATTCGCTGTATAAGACTACCCCCCACTTCCGAGGCAACACCAGTTCTTTTTTTAATAGACCGCCTCTCTGACTCTGGCCAATCTGAGCAGGCTTTGTGTGTTCTAGTTTGATGTAGTCCCATTTGTTTTTGTTTTGTTGCATTTGCTTGAGAGGACATATCCAGAAAGATAATACTAAGATTGATGTCAAAGAGTTTACTTCCTTTATTTTCTTCTAGGAGTTTCATGGTTTCAGGTTATACGTCTTTAAATCCATTGAGTTTATTATTGTAAATGGTGTAAGACTGTGATCCACTTTCATTATTTGCATGTACTTCTGGGCTCTCCGTTCTGTTCCATTGATCTATGTGTCTGTTTGTTCTTCCAGTACCATACTGATTTGATTATTATAGCTTTGTAATGTAGCTTTAAATCCAGGAGCATGATAGTTCCAACTTTCTTCTTCTTTTTTTAAATATATTTTATTGATTTTTTTTTTTTTTTTTTTTTTTTTTTTTTTTTACAGAGCGGAAGGGAGAAGGATAGAGAGCTAGAAACATCGATGAGAGAAAAACATCGATCAGCTGCCTCCTCCACAGCCCCCACAAGGGATACGCAACCTTGGTACATGCCCTTGACCAGAATCGAACCTGGGACCCCTCAGTCTGCAGGCTGACGCTCTAGCCACTGAGACAAACTGGTTTTGGCCCAACTTCTTCTTTCTCAAGATTGCTTTGGCTAGTCATGGACATTTGTGGTTCCATATAAATTTTAGGATTGTATTTTCTAGTTCTGAGAAGAATGCCATTGGTATTTTTTAGGGATTGTATTGACTGTAGATTGCTTTGGGTAGTATGACTATTTCAATGATATTTATCTCTCCTATCCAGGAGCACAATATATCCATCCATTTATTTATGTCCTCTTCAAATTCTTTCTTTAGTAACCTATCGTTTTCAGAACAAAGGCCTTTCACCTCCTTTGGTAAGTGTATTCCTAGGTACTTTATTCTTTTTGATGTGATTATAAATGTAGTCTGAATTTCTCCTTTGTCATAAGTGGATAAAAATGTGACAGATTTCTGTATATTAATTTTGTATTCTGCTACTTTGCTGAATTCACTTATCCTTATAATTTTGGGTGCAGCTTTTAGGGTTTTCTATATATAGTATATGTCATCTACATAGAGTGGCAGTTTTACAGATTCCTTTTTAATTTGAATGCTTCTTATTGCTTTTTCTTGTCAGAATGTATTGAATAAGAGTGATGGGAGTGGGTAACTTTTTCTTGCTCGTGATTTTAGAGGAAAAGCTTTCAAGTTTTCATCACTGAGTACAATGTTAAGTGTGGGTTTCACATATTATATTGAAGTAAGTTTCTTCTGAACCCACTTTGTTGAGAGTTTTCAATACAAACTCTTGAATTTTGTCAAATGCTTTTTCTGCATTTATTTAGAAAATCACATGAAATTTTTCCCTGGTTTTGTTGATGTGGTGTATCACATTGATTGATTTGTGGATACTTAAACATCCTTGCATATCTGGGATAAATCCTACTTGATCATGGCGTATAGTCTTTTTAATGTATTGTTGAATTCAGTTTGCTCATATTTTTGTTGAGAATGTTTGCATCTATGTTCGTCAATCATATTGGGTTGTAATTTTCTTTTTTTGTAGTGTCTATATCTGATTTTGGTATCATGGTAATGCTGGCCTTATAGAATGAGTTTGGAAGCATTCCTGCAGTTTTAATATTTTGGAATATTTTGAGAAGGATAGGTATTGATTCTTCTTGAAATGATTGAATTCGACCCTGAAGCCATCTGATTCTGCACTTTTGTTTGTTGGGAGTTTTTGTTTTATTACTGCTTCAATTTTGTTGTAGACCTGATCTCTCAAGGGGACACTGTGTGTGTGTGTGTGTGTGTGTTTGTGTGTGTGTGTGTGTGTGTCTCCCTCTCCCTCTCCCTCTCCCTTTCCCTCTCCCTCTCCCTCTCCCTCTCCCTCTCCCTCTCCCTCTCTGTAATCTATCTGTTTAGGTTCTCTGTTTCTGCCTGGTCCCATCTTGGAAGGTTGCATTGATCAGCTGCCTCCTGTACACCCCACACTGGGGATAGAGCCTGCAGCCTGGGACTCTTCAGTCTGCAGGTTGATACTCTATCCACTGAGCAACACTGGCTGGGCTGGAGCTTAGTACATTTAGAGCAGTCAGAGGAGCTGACTGAGGGTCAAATATATCATGTCTGTATTGATTTTTTTTTAAATCTTTTTTATAACAAGTTTATGGAAATTTTTTTTAAATAACATATGAATATCTTAAAAGACAGTAAGAGAATCGATAGACTAGCTCCATCACCTACTGGTTGTGTTACCTTGGTCAAGTTAATCTCACTAAGCCTCAGTTTCTTCCTT
Organism: Pipistrellus kuhlii; assembly: GCF_014108245.1. NCBI lineage: Eukaryota > Metazoa > Chordata > Mammalia > Chiroptera > Vespertilionidae > Pipistrellus > Pipistrellus kuhlii. The sequence continues at coordinate 2,320,645 of NW_023425553.1, forward strand.
TGTAAAATGAGGAAAAGTATGTTCACCTCAGAGAGCCAAAGAACAAACCTATATAAAGGGTTGTTTGGATTAGGGCTCTTTTGGGTGCAAGAAACAGAAACCTAGTAGAGCTAGATCAAAAGTCAAAAATGCGCCCTAGCTGGCTTGGCTCAGTGGATAGAGCATTGGCCTGTGGACTGAAGGGTCCCAGGTTCGATTCCAGTCAAAGGCACATGCCCGGGTTGCGGGTTTGATCCCCAGTGGGGGGGGGGGGGGGGGCGGTGCAGGAGGCAGCCAATCAATGATTCTCTCTGATCACTGATGTTTCTATCTCTCTGTCCCTCTCCCTTCCTCTCTGAAATCAATAAAAATATATTTAAACAACAACAGCAACAAGAAAGTCAGAAATGCAAGGGCAGGAAGTCAAATATGTAAGAGCTCATTAAGCCTGGAGCTGCAAGAAAATTCTGGATGAGGCCTGGGCCTCTGCTCTAGAGCTTTGCCATTAACATGGCTCATTGACACTACATGTCTGGCTTCTCTCTGCACATTCCCCCCGTGCTCCTTACTCAACTCAGAATGTCAGCTTGCACTTCACCTGGTCCATAATGCCCACTTCTCATCAGCACCCTGGTTTACTGGACCTGTTGGCTCAACTCTCCACAACTAGCTGGCAATTCCCTCTGGAGCTCTTATTTCACAATCCCAAAAGAGCAATCTGATTGGCCCGCCTCATCTTTTCAAGTGGCTCATAAAGCTCACCGGTTGTGAGGCTGGCCTTGGATCAGGTGCAATTGGCTGTACCCATAGTTAGGTCTCACTTGACCATTCGGCAGAAACTGTAAGTAGAACTGATTACCCCAGAGCGGGTGTAAGGATGGCAGGCAAGAAGTGATATTTCTGCCCTAACCGGTGTGGCTCAGTGGATAGAGCATGGGCCTGCGGACTGAAGGGTCCCAGGTTCGATTCCGGTCAAGGGCATGTACCTACTGGGGATGTGCAGAAGGCAGCTGGTCGATGTTACTCTCTCATCAATGTTTCTAGCTCTCTATCCCTCTCCCTTCCTCTCTGTAAAAAAAATCAATAAAAATATATTAAAAGGTTTTTTTTAAGTGATATTTCTGATGAGTGCATGTGGCAGAGGGATTGGCACATAGTAGGTGTTCAACAAATGGTCATAATTATTAACAGTCACATTATTCCACCTCTTACTGGAAGTCTCAGAGCTCTCAAGCTTCCCAAACTTTCCCCCCAGAACAGAACACATGCTGCAATTAACAGAACACATCATCCAATTAAGAAAGCAATGAAATCCCCTCATTCAAGACAGACTTTTAAGACCTCATCATTACGAAGTACTATGCTGGGCACTGGCAAGAGAGATACACAAATGAATCAGGCCCTTATCCTGGCCTCAAGGATCTTCCAGGACAGTGAAAGAGAAAAGGGGACCTAAGACATGAGATATTCAAAGATAGGGCGATCTGGGAGTTCAGCGAAGGGCAGGCTATTGTTTATCCATATGTATGCCTGTCTCCTGGATACCTCCCCTTAGATGTCCCAGAGGCACCTCCAACCGAACATATTTAAAACTGATCTCATCTGTCCCCTCCCAAACATGTCCCTCTTCTCTGATTCCTTGTCTCAGTGAGGCAAGCTCAGCCACTCCAGTTGGCCAAGCTTGAAACCTGAGCTGCACCCGCTTACAATGTCAGCTGTTGCAGTTGCTAAAGTTGTCCCTGAACCTTTGGTGCGTGTTTGTCTTGCCCCAAAGGTCAGGACTAATAATAAACTGGAGCATTGCTGCAGGATGGAGACAGACAAGACCCGGAGCTTGCAAGGGTTGATTTCGGATTTGGCCTCTGGTGTCCATGGGTGCACTACCTTTCAGGAAACCTGGTGGACCAGAGCCTAAAATATGTTGGTGCTGTTCTCCCAGGAATTCTGCTCCGAAAGCAATTACTACCCGCCTTCACTCAGCAACCAGAAAACCCTCCAAGCACAAAAGTATTCTCTGCAGGACTATTTTCTGATGGGCCAACACAAGGAAGTCGTCTTCATATCCAAAAAAGAGGGAAGGGTTAAGTGAATCGTGGCACAGCTGTCTGATGGAACATTCTACAACCATTACGGCTTGTAGAAGATGACGGCTGTGGAGATTCTATAGCAACAGGGAAAAATTATTATGCTGTAACTAAGGATACAGGGTTATGTGCACATTCCAATTGCAACAACGTAAAAACTGTGCAGGCTCAGGATCTGCTGATGCACATTTATGTCTTATCTATGGGGGAAAAACACACACAAAAACACTAAACTTTCTTTATGTAAACTATGAACATCTCTGAGTTTGTGTGTGTGTGTGTGTGTGTGTGCGCGCTTTGTTGTTTTTTGCTTGTTTTTTTTTCATCTTTTCCATCAATCAGTCAACCGTCTTAGTGATGTGTCTTTGTGTGTACCAGGCCCTACGTTAGGCGCTGGGGATTCAAACGTGAAATCACCCACGGTTCTTTTTCACTTGCAGGTTAGGACAAAAGAGGAAAGAGGGACAAAAATAAACGGTCTCAACATTGACGGGCCAGACTGCGGGCCCACTTGAGGTCGTGTGCAGGCACGATCACCCCCTGGCGGCCACCTGACTCCCTGCCCTGGGGTGGCGCTAACTTCTTCTAGGCAGCGATCCCCTTTCTAGGGGCCCCCAAGCCTGGGCTCAGTTCCCAGCGCGTCCTAGACTCCTCCCTCTCCCTCTTCTGGGACTCTCCATCTCTTAGGCGCCTGGGTCGGAACGGGTCCGGATCTAGCCCACATTCTACACTCACCCAGGCTCCTCCCTCCCCCCAAAGCCTCCTCCCGCCCAGCTCGGCGGGATTTACGTCATTCTCCCTGGTGCGCATGCGCCCCCACCACCGGCCAATCGGAGCGCCGCTGCAACAAGTGGGG